>NC_061087.1:98239665-98272165 GCF_015104395.2 Macrobrachium nipponense | reverse complement strand
TTGAATTGTTGTCAATAAGAAAAATAACAAACTTGGAAGGTCGTCAATATAAAAGATGACAAACTTGAATGGTTTACAGTATGAATAATGAAAACTTGAATGGTTTCAATATGAAAAATTAAAACTTGAATGGTTTCAATATGAAAAATGACAAACTTGAAAGGTCGTCAATATAAAAAATGACAAACTTGAATACCTGTAAATATGAAAAATGACAAACTTGAATGGTTGTTAACATGAAAAGGGGTAACACACCATTAACAATGAAAGGAAAAAGGAAATATCGAATAAAGGTTAATCAATAAAAAAAAAGACAGATCACAAACGGATAAATTCAATCATATACAAACTGTTCTTACACTGAAAGACTGGAACGATTTCAACTCCCTCCCTTTTTTTTCCTTTTTCTGCAACGTCAGCGTTGTGATAGCCACTGGTATTGTGACACCATGCCGTGGCAATCAATCAAGCTATCGATTCCTTCCAGAATTAGTTGGACATTGGGCTTCTGTGTCCAAATTGATTCACGAGGTTTACTGGATCCTGAGTCTTGCTGGGTTCGGCATATATATATATAATATATATATATATAGATATATATATATATGTATATAATATATTATATGTATATATTATATATATAATTATATATATATATATAGAATAGATATATATATATATATATATATATATACCTCAGTGGCGGTGCTCCTCCCAGGTAACCTGTAACAAGAAAATGATTATGTGAGACTTGGTGTTCAGGAAATTGTGAAATATCTTTAAAGAAAATGCGTCGCTTATAAAGCTATACACGCATATATATATATATATATATATATATATATATATATATATATATATATATATAGTGTGTATATGTGTGGGTGTGGGTGTGGGCGTGTGTGTGTGTGTGTGTGTCGAGTTACCAGACAGGAAATTCCTTGTATTGTCTTCGGTCTAACAGAGTCAGTGCCTATCCTCTTCAGAAGTCTTGAAGTATAATCAAAAGAAGTTTATCCTGACCGTCTTATCATAGAGAGTTGCGTGATTGCAATATTCAGTGATACCTTGAGCTTAATATCTCTGCTCCCTTATGTCAGCATTTCACAAGACAGAAGTTATTACTATCGTTATCATTGTCTACCATATTCCAGTATCTTCTAGGTAACATGCAAGACAATTATAAATCAAAAGGCAATTTTAAATAATTAAAAAAAAAATTTATCTCACGATAGTATCAGGCAGGGATAACGCTGATACCTTGCTAATGTGCGTTGAAGTCTCCACCTGTTGGTTATGCCGTCTTTAAGCGAGGTATTCTGGAAGCTTATTTGAGCTGAACTTTTCGTGAACTTCAGGAAAAAAGGTTATATTCTCTCCTGGAGGACAACTGGGTCTATTCTATCCCTGTATGAATGCAACTTAGAATAGCGTATACATGAAACGGTTCGAGGAATTATGAAACGTATCCCATGGGGAAACTGAACACAAATGATTCGCATATCACAAGGCTAAGGAATTCTGTAATTCTTAATCATAAAGAGTAATGCCAACCATAATATTAATATCCTGGAATTACGAGTGGTTGCAAAGAACAGGTGCTCGAAGCCGCTCTAATTAGAGGAGAAATTACACGGATCTATGCCAAGGGTCGTAGAGGTCAGGCTGTCTAAGTGAATATCTTCTTGGAACCTATTTTAATTAAGAGAAATTAACCTTTCTCGCCCCAGGGGTTAAGCGGCGACTTAATGAACATCTTTTACCATAATTTGCCCCGTTTTGAAAATATATTGTTGCATATTAACAGGTCTTTAGGCATTCACCATACTATTATGGGTTAAAAAGTGATTGAAACGAATAAAAAAAATTAAGGGCATGATCCCTCTTCACTGCATCCTGTTTCATACGGTAATTAATCGAAATTATGTATGTATGTATGTATGTATGTATGTATGTATGTATGTATGTATGTATGTATGTATGTATGTATGTATGTATGTATGTATGTATGTATGTATAGTGTGAATTTGTCTGTACGTGCGATCGTGCACCCACTTCGTCTTCAATCTTAACAATATGGTTTATAAGACTCAAAAGAATCCACATCGCAAATTGACAGCCGAGTGTCAAATAAAAAAAATAAAAAACTATCAGAAACAAAATCTAGTGCATTAAGAATAAGTTCCATTCACACCATAGAAATAAACAGCTCACGGGATATCGAAATCCGGAAGACTTTCTTCAATTGGCTAACCGCTGCCGTTAGGCCTTTTCAAAAATTTTCCATGAAATGTTGAGAGGAATAAGGGTCATAGGTAAATGGTGACATGTAAATACTTTGGAAAAACTGACGGGGATGACGTATAAATACGATAAAGAAGTAAGGGGGTTTACATAATAGCGCAATAATGCATTGTATGCTTTGTGTGTGTACGTATCTACAATTCATTGATTTTCAGCAATTTTTCACTACTTCTCTGCTCTTGCATTGCAGGTATTCTTTTGAAGTAATGGTCATTATGTTACTAGTTATAATAATAATAATAATAATAATAATAATAATAATAATAATAATAATAATAATAATAATAATAATAATAATAATAATACTATATCAACAATTTGTGTCAATAACTGTAAGACTCACAACAAGAAAAGTGACTGAATCGGCGCAAGCCGACTTCAGTGACAGATTTTGTTGTTGTTGTTGCTGTTGTTCCATAATCATTTTACTATATTTTTATAATAATAATAATAATAATAATAATAATAATAATAATAATAATAATAATAATAATAACAACAACACTGTACCAACAATTTGAGTTAGTAACACTGTGAGACACACAACAAGAAAAATGACTGGATCGGCGCAAAACGACTTCAGTGACAGACGACGAGACGTCGTACCCGACGCCGAGAGAGCGACTTTCCTCGGTGATAGGAATTACGTGCGTTGCTCCCTTCCTTGGGCAGACCTTGGGGCAGGGCAGGCAGGGCACTGGACATTGTAGTCGTAGTACCCCTCCGGGAGGGGGAAATGCACAGCCCAAGGCTGTCAGCACCAAAAACCTTACCTTAGCACGCCCCGCCCCTTCCACCCCCGCAAGATGTTTCGGAATTCTCCAATGATAAATGATGCCCAGTGTGGGCATTCTCTCTTCTCTCTCTCTCTCTCTCTCTCTCTCTGTGTGTGTGTGTGTGTGTGTGTCTCTCTCGTGTGTTTCTCTCTTTCTCTCCCTCTCTCACCGAGGATGATGCCCACGTGCCCCTTCTTCTCCAAGGAAGAGGGACGCCAGGGCATTTGCTGGGCATATACCCGCGTCAAGTCCCAGAGTAACGACTCCCGCATACCAAAGTGACATCCGACAAGCCAGAGCAACACAAGGTGCCAGACTTCGCCATCCTGTTGATCAGGCGACCGCTGAAATACTGCAGTCTCTCTCTCTCTCTCTCTCTCTCTCTCGTGTCTGAATTTGCATTTCACGTCTCCTTTCGATATTATATCTTTTTACCCGCTGTTTCCTGAGACAACGGTCATGGAAAAGGCCACTGGAAATGGAAATAAATGGAAAAAAATATATACCCATTGCGCTCACAGACACACAACACAACCAAGGGACACATACACACACACACACACACACACACACAAACACACACACACACACACACACACGGGGCGTTTTGCAACGTTACGCGAGCCAGCGAGCGCTCAATAAACACAGCAGGTAACGGCCGCGGTGATGTGGAAATGTTCGCTTAAACAAAGCCGCTCGGCGAAGAAGAAGACAAAGAAGAAAAATTACAAGAAGAGAGAGGAGGAAGGGAGGAAAAAAAGAAAGAAGTGAAACACGAAGAAGAATGAGAGGCACTAGAAGAAGACGAAGAAGAGGAAGAAAAAGAAGAAGAGGAGGAGAAAGAAGTAAAGGAAGAAGAAGAAGAAGCACTAGGAAGAGAGGAACGAAGGAAGGAGGAAAAAAAGAAGAAGAGGAGGAGAAAGACTTAAAGGAAGAAGAATAGGAGAAGCAACTAAAGGAAAGAAGAAAAGAAGAAACTCTCGCATCACTGGCCCCAGCGCTGAATTCACAGGGTGCATCGTGAGGGTCATTATGGAACGTAAAGTTCCGACGATCTTAACGTCCCCACGTCCCAGACGCCAACAGCATTCGATGGAAGACGCTTCGAGAGGCACCACCGATCCGCTGGGGGACGCACGAGGAGCGGCGGCGGCCACGAACGACACGTAAGCGACCGATGAGTCCTTCGTGGTCGGTTCGAAAATGCCGTGGAGGGATACGGAGCTTTCGCAGCGTCCTGTAATGTAGTTTTTGTGTGGGACTGGCTCCCTCTTCCTTGGAGGGCGCGCTGTCTCATCTTGCCACACCAAGGGCGGGGGCGGGGTGGGGCTGGGAGGGGGGGTATGGGAGGGGTGAAGGCCTTGGGCATGGCTGGAGACCGTACCCAACCTCTTTCTTCTTCTCTTCCTCGCAGAGAGAGGAGAGGAGAGAGAGAGAGTAGATAGATTACGAGAGAGAGAGAGAGAGAGAGAGAGAGACGTTTTGAAACGAAAGTAAAGTTATAAACTTCCTGGAACATAAACATTATTTAGATACCTAGCTGCATATGAGAGAGAGAGAGAGAGAGAGAGAGAGAGAGAGAGAGAGAGAGAGAGAGAGCCTATATAGTACTCACCATACATCGCAGAGAATATTAAGTCCTAAATCCTCTCTACCCCCTAAAAGTTCTTTGGCAACAAAGGTCACGGTTTTTGCAAGACTAGATGAGAGAGAGAGAGAGAGAGAGAGAGAGAGAGAGCTTACACCATACATCGGAGAGAATATTAAGCCCAAAATCCTCTATACCTCTTAAGAAGAGTTCTTTGGCAACAAAGGACATGGTTTTTGCAAGATTAGATGAGCAGATGAGAGAGAGAGAGAGAGAGAGAGAGAGAGAGAGAGAGAGAGAGAGAGAATACTTAACCTTACACTCTCCATACATCGGATGTCTCTTAAGAGTTTTTTTGACAACAAAAGGCAAGTTTGTACAAGAATAGAGAGAGAGAGAGAGAGAGAGAGAGAGAGAGAGAGAGAGAGAGAGAGAGAGAGAGAGAATACTAAGCCCTACACCTTTTATACACAGGTGTCTCTTAAATAGTCCACTGGCAACAAAAGACAGCTTGTACGAGAACAGCTGGAAGAAAGAAATGTGTACGTGCATGAGAGAGAGAGAGAGAGAGAGAGAGAGAGAGAGAGAGAGAAGGGTGGAGTAGCATTTGCATCTTCACCCTGATTTTCCAATACATTATTTTTTATTATAAGAGATTAATTAAAACAGGGTGATTCAAAGAACAAGTTACATTGGAAAAAACGACTACAAAAAGACGTAATGATAATTATCATTTTTCAATGGCCCGAAATTAATTAGGTTTACATGGAAATTTAATTTATGTGCCGAATTCAAATTCAGATTTACAAATTAACTGGTTTTACCCGGCATACACCTTATGTGATCAAACCACACACCCGAGAAATGCTGACTTTATATTTACATACAAAAATATACTCGTGTATACGACACCTTTACAATGCCTCCCTAACCACCTAAATACATACATACATACATACATACATACATACATACATACATACATACATACATAGTGTATGGAAAGGAGTGAAGAAGAAGCAGTCCCGCTTTGTGGTCCTTAAGCAAGCTAAGCCCACCATTTCAGGATCCTTGGCAAAGACGCTGTGAGCGGTCGGTCCTACTAAAACTTCCTACGAGAGAGAGAGAGAGAGAGAGAGAGAGAGAGAGATTTTGACAATACAAGCGCTACGTCATGCCTTCGCAATTAAGAGAGTCACGTACTGGCCGCAAGCTCCCCGAACGCCACGTCTATGGAGGGGAGGGGGGGGGGGGGGGTGTACTGTGGACACAGAAACGAAATTTGGTCACTTCTGTTCCGTTCTGTGATTTTCCCGGGGGTCGTTTTGTTAAAAAAACGGGAGGTAGGGATGGTCGTTTCTATACTTGAATTCGCCTACGCGCTTTATTTTGAAAAGGTTGAATTTACCTCGCACCTCATGAACCACCTTTGGAATTCCATTCCTGCTTCTGTTTTCCCAGACTCTATCGGTTCCTTCTTAGTTAATATTCAGTTCCTAACTTTTTTGTTTCCTTTCAATTTATCCTCACGCTTCATGTTGAGAAGAAGTTTGGTTTTCAGGCGTCGTATGAACAACATATGGAATTCTGTTCCTGCTTCTGATTTCCCTGGCTCTATAGATGTGTTCGGGGTTCATGATTAGGTAACAACCACCTTCCTTCCTTTTTCATGTTTCAGGGTTTCCTGGGTCTGGGCTGGGAAAGGGTATTAGGTTACGCTTCAAAAAATCTGATATGATACGTCACACAGCCAACTCAAAGTCCCTAACCGAACTTAAAACGAATATACGTAGCTGCACCATAACTTCTCTCTTAACAGGCGCATCTAAAATAAGGCTTTACAGCCTATAGTTATGTACGAGACATGACTGAAAGATACCTCTCATTGCCAAGTTCAACCTCACAACATGAGAAGAAAGTTAAGTATATCTTAGTTTAACCAGACCACTGAGCTGATGAACAGCTCTCCTAGGGCTGCCCCGAAGGATTAGATATCTTTACGTGGCTAGGAACTAACTGGTTACCTAGCAACGGGACCTACAGCTTATTGTGGGATCCGAACCACATTATATCGAGAAATGAATTTCTAATCACCAGACATAAGTTCCTCTGATTCCTTGTTGGCAGAGCGGGGAATCGAACTTGGACTACCGAACCGGTAGGCGAGCACGCAACCTTAAGAAGTAAGACTGAAATAAAAAAAAAGTTGAAGGAAAGGAGTAAATAACCTTTATTTTAATCTTATGATAGACTAATATCCTTTAGTAATATTTCTGAAAACTCGAGACCTCTGACTTTCATTTTCATTTACATTTTGCATGACGTCATAACTTTACACACTACTAATTTCTGTCAAGAGTGTTCGCTATACACATAGAGATAACAAATGCGATTTTGGTCCTAGTCTTATGGATGGGGAGAGAGAGAGAGAGAGAGAGAGAGATGGTAAGAGAGAGAAGAGAGGAGAGAGAGAGAGCTCTCAAAGGTCATAAGAGGTAACACGAATCATGACGTTTCACTCCTAGAATATGCCCAGTGCAAGACGAGTTCAAACATTTCCGTCATTTCCGAGTTTTTCATCTAATTTGCTTAGC
This sequence comes from Macrobrachium nipponense, assembly GCF_015104395.2. NCBI lineage: Eukaryota > Metazoa > Arthropoda > Malacostraca > Decapoda > Palaemonidae > Macrobrachium > Macrobrachium nipponense. The sequence continues at coordinate 98,264,903 of NC_061087.1, read as the reverse complement.
TTGATGTTCATAAACAATTATCAGCGAGTATCACTTAGGCTTGTTACGGAAAGTTATTTGTATCTTGAACTTTTTAAAATAAACCTAGAATATATAACTGTCTCCTCAAACAAGACGAGATTACTCTAAAAAAAAGGAAAATGATTATATGCCTTAATTATTTTCTATAAAATGCCAATAACCTTAAAAACAGGGAGCCATGCTTCTTCCCCCTCCATCAGCGCCCCCCACCATCCCCCCACCCCGCCATCACCAGCCCTCACCCCTTCCCCTCGCCTACCACAAAAGGAAAAGAAAATCCGTATGAAGTATATATATATAAAAAGATAATATATATATATATATATATATATACCATATATATATATGTGTGTGTGTGTGTGTGTGTGTTTTGCCTAAAATTGTTCTTAATTTCTGTTCTGATTTATAATGAAAATCTACCGTTCTTGGTTTCAGAATAATTCGTGACACCAAATATAGCTGCAGTTTCTCCTTCGGTCTCAGATTCCAGAATTGGCTCTTAATTCCTGTTCTGCTTGCTAATTCTAAAATATATTTTTGATTCCTGTTCTGTTTGCTAATTCTAAATTTTAATTTTGATTCCTGTTCGGTTTACTAATTCCAGATTCAATTTTGATTCCTGTTCTGTTTGTTCATTCCAAATTTTAATTTCGATTCCTGTTCTGTATGCTCATTCCAAGTTTTAATTTCGATTCCTGTTCTGTTTGCTAATCCTAAATTTTAATTTTGATTCCTGTTCTGCTTTTCTGATTCCAAAACTTGTTCATGATTCCTGTTCTGCTTGCTGATTTATATATTTGTTCTTGCTTCCTGTTCTGTTTGATGATTCCAAAATTTGTCTTCCATACCAAATTTGTTCCTGAGTACTGGATTCTTTTTCATGTTACTGATTCGCATTATGGTTCCAGATTTTCATTGGAAAAATTTATTCCTGACATCATCCTTTGGTTCTCAATTTCTAGGCTAGCTCCATATTTTCAGACTGCCATAATGATTCCCGTTTTCCAGGTTAATTCCTTATAGCATTCCTATCACGGTTCCCAATTTTCACACAGGTTCCCGAATTCCATATCTATCAACAATATCCATCCTGGTTCCCAATTCCCAGAGTTTGAGATTTCCATTACGGGTTCCCAATTTTCCCACTAGTTCCCGAGTTCCATCTCTGTCTACAAGTTCCTATTGGTTCCTAGTTCCATAGTGCTGCCAGATTTCCAGTCGGGTTCGCGATTTCCATAATAGTTCCCAATTTCCAGGCTGGTTTGAGATTCTCATCGCTGTTCCCAAATTCAATACTAGTTCCCGTGTTCCATCTCAAGTTTACAAATTGCATCCTGGTTCCCAGTTCCCAGGCTGCCAGATTTCCAGTCGGGTTCACGATTTCCATAATGGTTCCCAATTTTGCAGTCCGGTTCGTCTCTGGCCGGGCGAAGAACCTCTTAAACAAAGAACTATTTTAATATGCCAATCTTATTGGCACTGGAGGCTAAACAGCGAGATCTTCATCGCGAAATTATGCAGTCATCTATCAGGAGGGCTCTCGCGGGATGCCATATACCCGCCGAAGGTGCCCCTAAGGCCCAAAGTCCCGCCTGGGTGAGGGCACCTCGTCGACCGTCGTGACCTAATGCAGTGATGTAGCCTCAATGCCGCTTATTAGACTTCGCCCGGATTTTTCTTCTCCTTTTCTTCTTCTTCTTAATTTTTTTCCTATCCTGAAAGAGGAGGAGGAGGAGGAGGAGGAGGTACGGGCAAAGTAGTCCGAGACCCAACTTTGCATATGTGATAAGAGGCAGCAAAGTCCAAAAGTGCAAATTGAGAGTTATCTTTCGTCCGGTGATAACGGCCATCTTGAACATCTCCAAGTTGGGGATAAAGCGTTATCCCGATAACACATCATGAACATCTCCAAGTTGAGGATAAAGCGTTATCCTCGATAACAACACATCTTGAACATCTCCAAGTTAAGGATAAAGCGTTATCCTGATAACACATCTTGAACATCTCCAAGTTAAGGATAAGCGTTATCCTCGATAACAACACATCATGAACATCTCCAAGTTAAGGATAAAGCGTTATCCTTATAACACATCTTGAACATCTCCAAGTTAAGGATAAAACGTTATCCTCGATAACAACACATCATGACATCTCCAAGTTAAGGATAAAGCGTTATCCTGATAACACATCTTGAACATCTCCAAGTTGAGGATAAAGCGTTATCCTCGATAACAACACATCTTGAACATCTCCAAGTTAAGGATAAAGCGTTATCCTGATAACACATCATGAACATCTCCAAGTTGTGGATAAAGTGTTATCCTTGATAAAAACAAATTGAAATCCTGAATCCGAAATCTAAATGGCTTGTCGTACTGCAGGCTAAGCAGGTGTTATTACTAATATCCGTAATAACAATAAAACTGAATGTATTCACACTGAGAATGAAGTGTTATCCACGATAACTATACAAAGCGAGGAAACCCACAATGAAGTGTTATCCCTGATAACAAAGAAACTCCCAAAGAACAATGGGCAACATTATCATCATGATAATGTATCAAAAAGGAATTCACAACAGTGAATACATAATTATTGTGAAACACCAAAAATAATAAGCAGGAGATTTAACCTTTAAAGATGACAACACCAAAAACAATTGTATACGATGCAAACTTTGAACAGTTTATTATAAGTGATAACAACAGGCATGGATATTTAACGTAATGCAACAGTGTATATAAATTCAATAACGCAAAAAAAACGCTCACAATGTCAAGTGAGAATACCCACAAAGCAACTGATGCCATCCAAACCGAGAATCGCGTGTTATCCTTCTTTCTGGGATGATAGAGGGAGTGGGGAGGGGAAAAAAAGGATACAAAAAAAAAAGAAAGAAAAAAAAAGAGCTAAGATCACAGCCCCTATAGAAGGATCTAACGCAATAAAAAGGAATAAAGGAGTCTGCCCCTCGACGATAATTAGAGGTCTGGCGTTATCCGTTTTCTTTTTGATTTCCCTTTCAAACGTTTTCCTGCAGGCTACGGGGTAGGAAGGATAGAAAGGGGTGAGGGGGGGTATAGAAGAAGGGTAGTGGTAGGGTATGGAATATTAAAAGTGGGGGGGGGGGGTTGGATGCTGGGCATTGCCAAGAACACTAAATATGGAAAAGGTTTGGAACGAGCCCTTCGGACATTGATGAGAGAGAGAGAGAGAGAGAGAGAGCGCAGCAAAAGAAGAAGAGAGATAGGGCGAAGGAGATAAGAATTAGTAGATAAAAGATGAAAAGTAGCGCTTAATGACTATATATAGAGAGAGAAAGGTGTAAGTACAAAAAACTGAGAACGAGGTAAGAGGTAATACTAAAAGGATGGAGAGAGAGAGAGAGAGAGAGAGAGAGAGAGAGAGAGAGAGAAGAATCTAAAGATGGGAGAAATAGGAAAAAGGAAACAGACACAGGGAGAGAATAAAGAAAAGCAAAGAAGAAAGAGAGAGAAGAGAGAGAGAGAGAGAGAGAGAGAGAGAGAGAGAGAGAGGCAGCGATAAAATCTGGAGACAGAAAAAGACAGGGTAATAAAAAATATACAGACAAAAATAAGAGAAAAACTTGGAAGAGAAGAGAGGAGAAGAGAGAGAGAGAGAGAGAGAGAGAGAGAGAGAGGCAGTAATAAAATGTAGATAGAAAAAGGAAATAAAAAATATACCCACAATAAAAATAGGAAGACTTAAGAAAAGGAGAGAGAGAGAGAGAGAGAGAGAGAGAGAACAGCCCATACTTTTTGCGTAGGCATTTGATTGAGCCGAGGTCATGCGCGCGCATGAGTGAATAAGCGGCTAACGACCATCTTTACCCCGAGACTTAATGGGTCATTCATCGCGCTTAATAATGTTGCGTCGCTCAAAATTTAGTAATCGTAGCGAGTCCCGGGGTGCATCCTGCACTTTATGGCTCTCCTAAAAGGATACCCCGGGCGAATTTACAAGTCCTGGGCATCGAGGGCAACCCCTCCCCTCCCACCTCCCCCCCCCCCCCCCCCATCTACCCACCCCTCCAAGGTATCATGATGCGGCCCGAATTATATGCATCGGTATGTTACCGCCGTTTTCTGTTTCGCCAGGAGAAGGGATTGCAGAGGGGGTACTCTCGCATTTTGCGAGACGGCGAGATGAACGACTTCCCTGCCTATATATTACGAGATTCGCAGCGAATTTCGGGGAACTGGACCATCTGCTGGGGAACTTGATTTGGTTGAACGGACAAAGAGGTGATGATATTCGATGGCGAAAATGATTAGCGATCGCGTTTTTAAATCGTTATCTGGATTTTGTTTTTATTTCCTACAATGCATTCCAGACGATTAAGAAAGGTTCTGTGTGTGTATATATATATATATATATATATATATATATATATATATATATATATATATATATATATATATATATAAAATCAATAACCAAACGAAAGGTCAAGCTTCCAGTCTATGCGAGAAATTAATGAAAAAATAACATAAACTAAATTAATTGACTCTTAAGCTCACAAATTAAAATAAAATTCGTGGGAAAATAAAGCAAAATTTATTGGACTTCAGATTAGGTTTATTCCCTTTAGCCGAGACGACTTGCTACCAGGACTCCGAATTGATGGAAACAGAAAGGCCTACTTTTTTTTCAGGGGGAAGGGGGGCAAAGGGCGATGCAATACCTTTGTCTAGCCCAAGCCCGAAGAATACATATAAGAAATATAAGGTGAGAACAAAACAATGAGAGTGAAGGATTTGAAATAAAAACAGGAACCAGGCATTCATGAAAGAGAAGTATTTATAGAGAGAGAGAGAGAGAGAGGAGAGAGAGAGAGAGAGAGAGAGAGAGAGAGAGATCAAGTCGAAGGAAAAAAATAAAATCATTTAGAGGTGAGCAGAGAGAAAGGGCAGGACTGCAAGAAATAAGAAAGAAGATTAAGAAAGAAATAATGGAAGCATAGGATTTTGAGTGAAAAAGGAAGAAAATCATTCACTCGTGAAAGAAAGACGCCTTCATTTAGAGAGAGAGAGAGAGAGAGAGAGAAGAACATTTGGAGGAGAGCTGATAAAAAGGGCATGACTGCAAGAAATACGAAAACAAGAAAGGAATTCGGAAAAAAAGCTAGAGAAGTAATTGAGAGAGAGAGAGAGAGAGAGAGAGAGAGAGAGAGAGAGAGAGAGAGAGAACAAGCCGAAGAGAAAAAAATGAGAACATTCTCAGGAGAGCAGACAAAAACGACATGACCGCGAGAGATAAGAAAACGAAAAAGTAAGGCTGGTGAAAGCAAGAGAGGTAATTTCAGTGGAAGATGAGAGAAATCTTTGGATGAAGGAGAGAAACAATGAATCTCTTGCAATTTAAGAATGAGAGAAAAAGAGATGCAAACAAGAGAGAGAGAGAGAGAGAGAGAGAGAGAGGATGGGTATACGATAAGTAAAATCATAAATCTAATGTAGTATAAAGAGAAAATTAACGGGAGAGAAATGAAAATGAAAATATCATAAAAAATAAAGAGAATTTGAATACGAGAAAGTGATAAATCAATAAAGAGAGAAGAGAGCTTATAGACAATGGGGAAAGAGAGAGAGAGAGAGAGAGAGAGAGAGAGAGAGAGAGAGATCAGTGTAGGTCAGAGGGTACAGAAACCAAAGTTTCTCGTAAGAGAATATGAGAAAAGGAAGAAAATGCCGATGGGGTAAAGAATGAGAAAATAATAAAATAGAAGCAACTAAAAAGAAAAAGAAAAAATTACAAGAAGGACTTTGACAACAAAAAAGGGAATTCGAGTGAGAAGGAAAGATAAAGTATAAAATGGAGGAGGGGTGAGTTGAGCTGAATATAGAATTCAGGCCAAAGACCAAGCACTGGGTCCTTTGAGGTCATTCAGCGCTGAAACGGAAATTGGCAGTAAAAGGCTTGAAAGGCGTTACAAGAGGAAAATCTTGCAGTTGCACTATGAATCAAATGTTAAGAAAGGGTGGAAAGCAAGATGGAAGAGAATATGAAAGGAGTTACAGTAAAAGGAACGAAAGGGGTTGCAGCTAGGGGCCGAAGGGACGCTGCAAAGACCCTTCAGTGATGCCTACAGTGCACCGCATGAGGTGCACGGACGGCACTATCCCCCTACAAAGGAGGAAATGTTACATGCTGTGTATGTCAGAAGGAGAAAGGACAGAAAATCAGCTTATAAAAAAAGGAAAACTGAATAACAATCATATTGCACAGATATTGGGTAAAAGTGAATAGTAACTTAAGATACAAATGTAAAAAAAATTAAATGCAATGCTCTTTAATTTCATTTATTTTCATTTTTATTATTAATGTTTTATCATTATTAATTGTATTTCCTTTTTTATTATTTTTATTTTCATTACATTTATTTTTATTTCTTTATTTTTGCTTTTATTATTTTTATTTTTATGTTTACTATTCAAGTCTAACCTAATTGACACATAGGCAATGAGAATCGAATACAGACTTTCCCATGAGATGACTATTTTGAACATAGCAGGACAACTTGCTTTTCGACAGGTACCTTGAGAAGGTGCATTCAATGACAAATTCAATGTTTGTTTGTTTGTCTTGTTTCTGTAGTGCTGTTACGTTGCATGGAACCAGCGGTTATTCAGCAACGGGACCAACGGCTTTATGTGACTTCCGAACCACGTCGAGAGTGAGCTTCTATCACCAGAAATACACATCTCTCACACCTCAATGGAATGCCCGAGAATCGAACTCGCGGGCACCAAGGTGGCAGGCCAGCACCATACCGACCACGCACTGAGGTGCTTGACACATTCAATGAAATCAAGCTTTTGAGTATTTTGCAAGTTGTTTTACGTGAAAGAACAAAAATAAATAAAGAAAGAATGCCGTACATTTTGAGGATAACGCTATACCACACACAGGGTCCTTCGCCCAATACATATTATACACATGACGACGCATACAAGAATGACCTCAGCGATCTATACATATCTATACATGTCTGGAAAAGTACTGCAAGTGACGGGTGAATGAAAAAAAGACGGTCTATCTCATTACGTGCATCTGGTGTGAAGAATCACCAATAATGATTCTTTTTTTTATTTTTTTGTTTTTTTTTGTCTCGAGAGACAATTCCGCACACCGACGCGAATAAGGATACAGCTAGAAAAAAATGATTGTATAAAAAATAACATCGAATGAAAGAAGGGGGGACTGGAAAGGGCGGTAAATGAAGGGGAAATGAGAGCGTAACACTAAATGGAACATGAGAGAAATCATTCTGAATTTTAATTAAAGATATGAATGAATATTTGAGATTTGATATCAGTTGAGGGTGTTTGATGTACGGAGTGGATCCGAGACAAAAGGCGATAATTTGAGCGTAAGAACGAAGTAAAATATCGGCAAAAGAAGGAATCATTTAAAAGAGAGAGAGAGAGAGAGAGAGAGAGAGAGAGAGAGAGAGAGAGAGAGATGTGACAATGGAGAAGGAACTGAGTAATAAATATAAGGTAATATAAAGCAAAAAAAAAGTTATAGGAAATTCTTTTAACACAGTAAAATCATAAATCGACTTGGCCCTCAGCTTTTAATACTTTTATCTATTTCTCAATTTATCATCGTTAAACTATTTATTTTTCTATTAACCAAATTTAATCATATTTAGCTAAATGCATAAAGCAGTATCAAAGTAATTTACAGCGCTGCTAGTATGAACAAGTGGCTATCAGGTGTCTTAATTTATTTTTTTTCTAAATTAAAATATATCGTACTGATTTTACTTACATTTTTATTTATTTGTTTATTACTTTCTTGTACTACCCTAAAACAATTCAGCTTGTATCTTAATATTTTACTGACATTTTTATTTATTTGTTTATTAATTTCTTAACTTATTTGTTTTTCTAAAAGCTGATCTTCTCTTTCTGCATTTCCCATCACTACTATTACTCCTTTCGAATGAACACCATATTAGTCTTTGGAAGCTTGAATTTCAAGTCAGTGGCCCCTTTGGTGGGCTTGTTCCATACGAATAGGGTTCATCTTCTGGATAATATAATAACAATAATTTATTACAAGACCAAGGAAATAACTGATTTCAGGAGGGTTTTTGAAATTCATATGTATGTAGTATATATATATATATAATATAATATATATATATACTATATATATAATATATATATATATATAATTATATTGTATGTTACAGGGTGTCCCAAAAAATGTGTACACATTTTAAATAACTGTAAACTTGGAGTTTATTATAATTTTATTATTTAAAAAATATAAAAATATTTACAAATATCATTTTATTGTTTTTTTCACTGCATTTTGACTACATTGCCTACATTACCATCGCGATGTTAGATCATTCCTTGATGAGATCTTACAAAACAGGTGGATTGGACGAAGGGGTTTCGTTGAATATCCTCCCCGTTCACCAGACCTCACACCAATAGATTTTTTCTTATGGGATACCTAAAAGACAAGGTCTACGCCATGAATCCTGCAACAGTCGCTGAATTGAGAGAAGCCATTGAACATGAATGAGCCCAAATACCAAGCGAATTGTTTCATGGTGTGTGCGATTCCATTGCTTCGAGTTGTCAGCAGTGTCTGGATCAAAATGGACGTCAGTTTGAGAACACGCAGTGAAAAAAAACAATAAAATGATACTTGTAAATATTTTTACACTTTTGAAGTAATAAAATTACAATAAACACCAAGTTTACAATTATTTAAAGTGTGTATACATTTTTTAGAACACCCTGTATGTATGTATATAAATATTATATATATATATATGTACATATATATATAATATATATATATATATATATATATATATATATATATATATATATATATATATATATATATATATATATATATATATATATATATATATATATATATATATATATTAATTCGGGAAAAAGTACATTCGCGAAATAAAGCAAAAACTGGAAGGAGATAATATTCCCATTGTAATTGGGGAAAAAAAGTTTGCAGTATGTAAATATTCCTGAAAGATATCTAAAAGAAGCGCTGAAATTATGTATATTTATAATATATGCATACATACATACATCATATCTATATATTATATATATATATATATATATATATATATATATGATAATTATCACATCGAACCGTGATCCATTTATATATCAATTCAAGCTACAAATGTCCTTAATATCTAAATTCACTTTACCTCCCAAATGATATATTTTCATATATGTACCGAAGGGGAATTTTTTAATTGATAATAATTTCGTCTCCCCTCCCCCATGGGATCGAACCACCGTCCAAGTGGCTGATTGGATAGCGTCACTGACAGTCCTGATTTCGTCCCCTTCGGTACATATATGAAAATATATCATTTGGGAGGTAAAGTGAATTTAGATATTAAAGGACATTTGTAGCTTGAATTGATATATAAATGGATCACGGTTCGATGTGATAATTATTCATAACAAAAGGCTACGTGCTGTCAAACGCTCGAATTGGCCAACATGGTAGACGGGGTTCCATATCGATTCTAATTACGAAAGCATCCAGATCGAGGGTGATTTTGTAAGGTCAGAATCGATATGAACTTATAGCGTCTCTGTTGGCTGATTGGATAGCGTCACTGACAGTCCTGATTTCGTCCCCGTCCACTTGGACGGTGGTTCGATCCCATGGGGGGACGAAATTATTATCAATTAAAAAATTCCCCTTCCCCCGGTACATATATGAAAATATATCATTTGGGAGGTAAAGTGAATTTAGATATTAAAGGACATTTGTAGCTTGAATTGATATATAAATGGATCACGGTTCGATGTGATAATTATTCATAACAAAAGGGCTACGTGCTGTCAAACGCTCGAATTGGCCAACATGGTAGACGGGGTTCCATATCGATTCTAATTACGAAAGCATCCAGATCGAGGGTGATTTGTAAGGTCAGAATCGATATGAACTTATAGCGTCTCTGTTGGCTGATTGGATAGCGTCACTGACTGTCCTGATTTCGTCCCCGTCCACCTGGACGGTGGTTCGATCCCATGGGGGGACGAAATTATTATCAATTAAAAAATTCCCCTTCGGTACATATATGAAAATATATCATTTGGGAGGTAAAGTGAATTTAGATATTAAAGGACATTTGTAGCTTAAATCTATATATATATATATATATATATATATATATATATATATATATATATACACGTATATATATCACACATTAAGCTACAAATGTCTTTTGATGCCTTATTCGTTCTACCTCGGAATTAATATATTTTCATATATGTTAACTTCTCGTGAGAGCCTTGTGGTTTAAAGCGCTTCACTGTACGAGTGAACGCCCTGAATTCTTGGTTCCGTGGTTCGCGCCCATGAGCCGACGAATTTCTTATCAGCTAAAAAAAATTCTCTTTCAGTTAACATATATGAAAATATATTAATTCCGAGGTAGAGCGAATTGGATATTAAAGGACATTTCTAGCTTAATGCGTATATATACGTAGAGTATATGATGAGATATGACGCGATTATTCTATTCGATTTGATATTCATTGCCACTCTTAAAAGCATCCAGCAAAAACAAGGAACAATATGGCTAGACAGATACACCATGATTTTTATTTCTTTGTAAAAGTAACAGTTTGTTCACTATAATAGTTCCTTGAACTCAAAACGAAGCAAAGAATAAGCCTATAAATAATGTCAAAGAATGTGACTACAAATAGTTTCGAGTCAATGCATGATTTGCAATCTAGATTTCCCCAATAAAACTTCTCGTGTTCTGAATGACGGAATGAATTCAGTTTTCAAACGTGATCATTTTTGTAAATTATTATTATTATTATTATTATTATTATTATTATTATTATTATTATTATTGAATATAATGGCAGAATTAACAAATTTACTTTGTACAGAATTCTCTCAATTCTGTACAAAATAAATTCTGTAAATTCTGCGATTAGATTTAATAGAAAATGTTTGAAAGAAGGTCTGTTTCCAGAATATTATTATTATTATTATTATTATTATTATTATTATTATTATTATTATTATTATTATTATCATTATTATTATTATTATTATTTCAGCAGATGAAACCTATTCACATAGAACAAGCACACCACAGGGGTCATCGACTCGAAATTTAAGCTTCCAAATAATGTTGGTTTCAACCTCCCACAGCAGACCCCACACTGCAGCAGTAACTGATCATGATACAGACAGTGATTTTTCATCGCCCTGGGGCAGACGCGAACCCGCAACATCTGATTGACATTCCACAACGCTAACCACTATACCAGCTGACCAGCAGCAAATCATCTACTAGTTGAGCATCATCCGGGATCATTTCAGCGGACAATCGCAGATTTAAGGTGATTTTAAGATAGATTTTGGGTTCTCAACGACAGTTTCTGTTTTTTTAGAATATCTGGCCTTATGCCATCGTTGGCTCTTCCTTCTTAGAGAAGCTTGTAGTGATAGACAGATCCACAGAGACACGTACATCGTAATACTATACGTGTTCATTGTGCTTAATATAGCCGAACAATCCTTTCGAGTCAGAGAGAGAAACGAAAAAGTTAATAAAATTCCCAATCGTCCTCGAGTGCCACTTGGTGGCACCCACCCAGCGCCGGCGATACGTATCTCAGATGGCACTCAAAAGGGCGTCGCGTTACCTTTGTGGCACTGACGGAGACATGTGAGAAGCAGTTCCACGTTTCTCGTCAGCTGATAAAAGTCCCACTTCTATTTATAAAACATTCTTCCGCTCACCTGTATATTTAGGGGAAAGTCTTAGGCGGAATGAAACTCCCGTATTTTTATTCTAGATTACATACGACCCTATCTATATGAATGTTCATCTCTGTTATTGGATTTTTATAAATAAAATTGAACTGATCAAAGCCTGCAATGGCAACCTTTGAGAACCTTGTCGAGAGGATTGTTGCAAACAAAGGGTGACACGTCAGTGATGCAACAGCTGTTGAGCTTTCAACAAACAACATTAATCTGGGTGAGAAAGGAAATCGCGTCAGAGAGAGAGAGAGAGAGAGAGAGAGAGAGAGAGAGAGAGAGAGAGAGAGAGAGAGAGAGAGCTTTGAAGATTATAATATTGTTGCTAAATTCTTTCACTGTGGAGAGAGAGAGAGAGAGAGAGAGAGAGAGAGAGAGAGAGAGAGAGAGAGAGAGAGAGAGAGAGAGAAGTTTGAAGATTATAATATTGTTGCTAAATTCTTTCATTGTGGAGAGAGAGAGAGTGAGAGAGAGAGAGAGAAAGAGAGAACTTTGAAGATTATAATATTGCTGCTAAAGTCTTTCATTGTGGAGAGAGAGAGAGAAAGAGAGAGAGAAAAGCGTTGTTGCAGTCGTGGTTAGGTTTGTCATTTTCATTTGCTACATTAATAAAAAAAAATGAATTATTTACTCACTAAAAATTAATAGTGTTTTGATAAACAGAAAAATGGAAATTTTCGGGTCATAAGAATCGTCTTCATATGAATAAAGCAGTTGCGCATGAATTGCAAATTCAATTTGATTGGCCACTGCACGAAGTCAATTCTAGCAGCATGCACAAATTCATTTTGAGTGTGTGTGTGTGTGTGTGTGTGTGTGTGGAGGAGATAGGAGATGAGGAGGAGGAGATAGAAGTTAAGGAGGAGGAGATAGAAGATGAGGAGGGGGAGATAGAAGATGAGAGGAGGAGGAGGAGGAGGAGGAGGAGGAGGAGGAGGAGTGGAGGAGGAGGAGGAGGAGGAGGAGATAGAAGATAGAAGATGACCACCTGTGACCACCACAATTCTGCCTTCTTGCATCTTCACCTATATACTCATCTTCCTGCATACATGATCAGGATACAACCATCATACCTATATATATATATATATATATATAATATATATATATATATATATATATATATATATATTTGTGTATGTATGTATATATAATGTAAAGAAGGCCCCCTCCTTCCTTTGCAGTCAATAGAACTCACCGCCGGGCGAGATGGGGACTGTTCATTAGCCGTAATAAAATCGCTCGAGATCATATACCGTAGGCGCCCGAAAAAAAAAATTATTTTTAATACCGAGTCACTTTCGCTACACCTTAAGCAGGAAACACTTATTATACACAATCTCTCCTCCCGGATCGTTTTTACGACGGAGCCACGTTGAGGACGAGGATCGTGATCATTATTCCTAAGGCACTCGGGCTATTATTATTCGCCAAGCAGGAAAAAATGAGAAAAAATAAATTTGAAAAAAATAATAAAATAAAATGCAAGCGGTATTTTCCTTATCCTTTTTATCTGCAGGTGCATATTTTTATGCTCGGTGTCCTGACTGCTCCTTCACTTCTCTCTCTCTCTCTCTCTCTCTCTCTCTCTCTCTCTCTCTCTCTCTCTCTCTCTCTCTCTCTCGTCTCCTGGGTGTTTTTTTCTTTATTCTTTAGCATTTGGAGTTTTTCAAAATAATATTAATAATAATAATAATGGAAGCGATTATCAATTATCATCATAATTAGATATTCTTATTAGAAATAATGTACATATACGTAAATATATATGTATACATATATATACATATTATAAGTCATACGCTTATAAATATGCATAATATACATACATACATTTGCATATATGCATATATATATATATATATATATATATATATATATATATACATACGCACACACGCACACACACACACACACACACACACACACACATATATAATATATGGCTGGACTGACGGAACCAGAAAATTAGAGATGAAGTTGCGAGCCCTATACACCTTTTTTTCTCTCTATCCTTCTCTCTCTCATAATTGCATCTGGTACCTATCCACACCTGGGTGAGCTCACTGGTTTTTGAATCTAGCTTGGGCTGGTCTAGGACATGAGGTTGCCAGCCCCATCTGTCTCTATAATTTTGTCCTTAAGGTTATTCAAAGGGATACAATATCACTGTGAAATTTATACTTATCTGCCTGTGTAAATGTAAGATACGGTAAGTCATCATTTATACGCATGTAAATATGCATTAAAGTGTACTTACTGTTATATTTAACCTAATGAAGCACAGAGAGAGAGAGAGAGAGAGAGAGAGAGAGAGAGAGAGAGAGAGAGAGAGAGGTGGTGGAAGACCTCTGTCTTGAACGAGTAGGCAGTCGATATATTTATTAATTGAGAGAGAGAGAGAGAGAGAGAGAGAGAGAGAGAGAGAGAGAGAGAGAGAGAGAGAGAGGTGGTGGTGGAAGATTTCTGTCAAAAGGCAGTCGACATAATTATTAAGATAGATAGAGAGAGAGAGAGAGAGAGAGAGAGAGAGAGAGAGAGAGAGAGAGAGAGAGAGAGAGACTTGCACTGACCCAAATGCTTCTCCAGTTGCACCAAGCAATTGCAACAAGTCCCTGAATCAAAGGAAGAAATAACAATTGATCAAACAGACAAACAAACCCGTCAGTTACTCTTCGCCTTTCGCAGTGGCCTGAATAAAGTTGAACAAACATCTTAAACACACCAGACGAGACTACTGCTTATCCGTTGGTGTTTATAGACCTCACTGTAACCCATTACCTCTCACATTGAGTGCTCCGTTTTCTCACAAGTTTCAGTAATCATTTCAAATTCACATCTGAACTAAAGTACCTTTTCTTATTATCTGCTCTCTACTTCCCCTTTTATTTGGTCATAGTTTTGTTCTCCGGTCGCCGTTCCCCCTGCCCCCCTCTTTTATCCAGCCTCAATTTCCCCTCTCATACGAAGTCTCAATATTGCTCTCTTATCCAGTCTCAATTTCCCCTCTTATAGAGGGTTTCAATATCACTTTTATCCAGCCTCAATTTCCCCTCTTATAGAAGGTTTCAATATCGCTCTTTTATTCAGCCTCAATTTCCCCTCTCATAAGAAGTCTCAATACCGCTCTTTTATCCAGTCTCAATTTCCCCTCGTATAGAGGGTTTCGATATCGCTCTTTTATCCAGTCTCAATTTCCCCTCTTATAGAAAGTTTCAACACTACCCCTCTTTTAACCTGCCTCACTCTATACCCACTTTTATCTAGTTTCAATCCGCCTCTGTTATCAATTACCAGTGTACCCGTTTTTACCTGATTTCCATACCCGCTCTTTTATCCTGTCTCAAGATATATATCTATATCTATATAATCTCAACAATACAAAACAAAAGCAACATTAATAATAATAATAATAATAATAATAATAATAATAATAATATGACCCCGAATATAAAGAGGAAGGACACCACACCAGAAGCAGTCCACCCTCAGCTTCCTATAGCTCTAGAGGATGTGTGGCAGCTCCAGACGAAAGCTCGCTACGAGAGAGAGAGAGAGAGAGAGAGAGAGAGAGAGAGAGAGAGAGAGAGAGAGACTCTGATATTATAGTTTAACTGTAAAAATTGAAATATAAATGCAAACACTGATCTTGACCCCGCATTTGAAAATGACCTCCTTAGCCTGTTTAATTATACAAGTGAAAAAACAAAAAAAGTCGCTATTCGAAAAATAGAGAAGAATCTCTACAGGCGTAATGCTGCTGAAGTAGCCAATGCTTTTAATAATAATAATAATAATAATAATAATAATAATAATAATAATAATAATAATAATAATAATAATAGTCTAAGAGTCATCTAAAAGCATTCCAGGATAAGCAAATATATACCAGAGCTCCCACGACCTATTTTCTGATGTGTACATAAAACAGCATTATGTTGAAGAAGAAAGCCAATATTTATCCCGTGCATACATTATGCAATGAAGGCAGGCACAGCAGTTGATGCCGTTTGCCCTTAATAAATGCTTGACAGAACCACACGGTCAAATTTGCTTTTACTGAATACATTTTTTTTTTTTTAACTCTGCCATACCGTATAATTACTACCATCAAAACCACACGGTCAAATTTGCCTTTATTGAATACATTTTTTTTTTTTCTATTCTTGCATGGCTTATAATTACTATACCATCAACAAAGCATTATTTTGTTTACCTTCACCATGGCAACGACGAACACCCTTCCACGGTATCGCCAGGTCCTGCAAGAAAGAGAGAAGGAGGAAGAATTAGTCTGCGAATAAATTATGCTACGAAAAGGTCACACCAAGATCTCGCGAGATCTCGACTGTGCGCTTCGGGACCCCAGCATGATTTGCGCTTTTGTTTTCTTTTATCTCACCTGCGGATTTCGCTCCCGAGTGAAATAAAAAAAAAAAAAAAAAAACAAGAAGAAAAAACGTAGCCAAGAACTCTCTCTATCTCTCTCACACACACACACACACATAGACCTTCTTGTCTAATGCAATATCTCCTTTCACATCGACTCCCAGGGCGAAAATATTTCGGCGGCTCGGCGCAACCGGCAACTCGCCTTCCCCCTCTCGCGTCAAGCCCCGCCTACTGGGCGGAGCGTCGGTGGTAATTGATCAATGAGCGACTGTGGCGCTTTGATTGACAGGTGGGAGGAGTCTTAGGTCTGTAATCAATAGACAAGTTTTTATCATTTCCCAGGCGATGATGGCCAGAGACGGTCGGTGGGTGGCGGGGGGCTGAGGCCCTCCTCCTCTCGACCAACCAACCAAGTCGTCGTCAACCTTTTTTACCTCGCCCTCTCCTCTCTCTCTCTCTCTCTCTGCTGCTGCTGCACTTAGGCGACATCTCAAAAGAGGGGGGGGGGGGGGGGGGGGGGGGGGGGGGGGGGGGGGGGTGGGGGGGGGGGGGGGGGGGGGTTAATTTTAATCTCCGTTTTTCCCACGCCTACTTTCGCGAGGATGGGATGATCGACGTCAATACGCGTATCGTACGGTACGAAGAAGGAGAGGTATATAGTCAATGGCGCTTCTCGTGTCCAGCCCCTTCTCGAGATGCTCTGCTGAGTGAGGGTTGTGAGAGACCTTTCGTATATTTAGTCAACTTCTTTCCTATCAGAACACTTTCCACATTTAATATCTGGTTCACATGAATAAATCATGCGCTATTTTCTTTCAGAAATGAACTCGGCTCAAATGAAAAGAAAATTACGGAAGAGAAAATCAGTCTGTTTAATTTTGTGAAAATCTGCAAAGACCTACAGACAATTCAGAATACATGGAGATAAATTGCAAACGAGCGCCTTAGTGGTGTGATCGGTATGGTATTGGCCAGCCACCTTGGTGGCCGCGGGTTCGATTCTCGGATATTCCATTGAGGTGTGAGAGATGTGTATTTCTGGTGATAGAGTTCATTCTCGACGTGGTTCGGAAGTCACGTAAAGCCGTTGGTCCCGTTGTTAAATAACCACTGGTTCCATGCAACGTAAAAACACCATACAAACAAACAAACAAGCTCACTTATACGATTTACTTATTCCCATTCACAAGTTACGGGACATGTGTGACGGTAGATTACCTTCCTGACAAAATAATTGCGAAATCTATAAATTTAGCAGAAAACGCACACACACACCTGTGTACCTACCCGCTGAACCTTTCACTCTGCAATGATATTGCAACATTTAGCAGTACGAAAGACAGCTAAAATATCAGTAGATTATACCTTATATCAACGGATATCAATACGAAACAGAGAGAGATCAGAACGGAAGATATCAAGATGTGTAATTGAGTTCCTCTCGAGAGGTTTAATTATATACCTTTCAAAGAGTGGCTATCAAAATACATTTCATTCTATATCGGTAACACGAATACTTACCCAATGGCCGATGGCAACATATTCGAGTTCATTGCAATATAGTAATATTCTAAAATAGGCAGATTTCCCGTTACAGCCTCGTTCTTAATCGATAGAATGGATTAGCTGTGATGCTGAAAGAAAGGGGTTGCAACCTCATCTCATAAATTGTTATTTATTTCTATTTTTCATTTATTTATTTATTTATTTATGTGGCGTGAGAGGCATTAGACCACAATGACCGATTGATATTGGTCTTGTTATATTTTTGCCCTTAGTAATGATAATAAAGTAACTGAACAGCAACCGCATTGATTATTTTCTTCCTTTCTAAAAGAAACGGAAAGTAAATCTTAGAATATCTCACGATTTAACCGTTAAAGGAAATTAATCAAAGTGAAAAATAATAGCTATGAAAAATGCAAAAGGCGATGATAAAGAATGTTATTTGACTCTGAAGACAAGAGAGGAGTGTGAGAGACTACGTAGCAGTGACCTATATAAGGTCATTAAACGGCCAGTCCCGTCGGCCTCCTCCCATACAATCTCAGGTCAGCTGAATATCAATTACCGAGACCTTACAGTAGCGTCCACTAGAATACACATTATTCGGATATTTGAGTTGAAAGCTTAAATGCTGATTTAGTTATTTTTCAACTTTGTCTGCAATGAGTTATTCAATGCGCAATCCAACCTGGTTCCATTCACGGATAAAAGGGAAGGGTTCACCTTGGCGTTAAAGCTTCAAGGTTGTAAAAAAAAAAAGCAAAATAAAAGAAAGAAATTATAACGCATTATATGAGTCTCATGTAAAAGGTAAAGGGTCACTATGAGAGCCATTAGAATAAGTAATTACCTTCTAATAGCACATATATATTCATATATATGTATTTATATATGCGTATATATGAATATATATACACACACACACACACACAATAGATATATATATATATATATATAATATATATATATATATATATAGTATATATATATATATATAATGTATATATATCACAGAGCAGTAAAAATAAAACGAGTACATTTTAATTACAATATTATTCGCATATTATTGTTAGTATTAGTACTGTCCAACTCTGAACAACTTTAATCTTAACAACAATGACAACAACCTACCAGCAGAACAAAGCTGGAAACGTTATCAATATCTCATCATGATTATCAATACACTGTAAGTAAAACTAAACACTATCTTTCGCTTAACAAGTAAATGGATCATGATAATAACAAATTGGGGAACCAATCCGATTATTTTATCTTTTGCGAAATCTTACAATCCACCAATCACAGATAACTCATATTGGATATATATAGAATGATATAAAAGACGAATAAAGAACCCTTCTTATTATTGTTATTATTATTATTTTCATTATCATTATTTATTATTATCATTATTAGTATTGGAAAAGTAAATCCACAATAATACGTCTCTTTGATCTAGTTATTTAAAACAGAATGCAGAAAGTTTTCGATGACCTGCACGGTACTCCTTGTCAATCTGAGGTCATCGAAAGCTTTCTGCTTTTTATTTTAAATAACAAGATCAAACAGACATATTATTGTATATTTACTTTTCCATTTTATTGACTCATGTGATTATGAGTTTTCTTTGGCTTATCATTATTATTATTTTTATTATTAGAACACGCAAACAAAAAAGCAAAATTTTAAAAGAGCAATTATACACCATTATTAGCCCTATCGTATAACCTAAATTATCATTATAATTATCACTATGCAAACAAGCATTGCACCACAGTATACTCCTTATCAATACCTATCGTTGCACCATTACCGCCTCCCCCCTCCCCCCCCAAAAAAAAAAATAGTACATCGAAATTATATAAAATAAAGCAACGATGCGCAGTCGATGAGACGTCACCCGAAAGAGACGTGAGAACAAAGAAACTGTAATTACGGTGCATAAACAAACACAGTCGGACTCTATCTGGAAAGGAATCTTCGGTCGGTTGACTCGAGAAGTAGGCGATAGTGGGTTGCGAGAGAGAGAGAGAGAGAGAGAGAGAGAGAGAGAGAGAGAGAGAGAAGGATGTTATCTAGAATACACATATATAGTTACACACACACACACATATATATGCACAATATATATATATATATATATATACTATATATATAATATAATATATATATATATATCTATATATATTAGAGAGAGAGAGAGAGAGAGAGAGGAGAGAGAGAGAGAGAGAGAGAGAGAAGGGAGTTTGTTCTAGAATATATATATATATATATATATATATATATATATATATATATATATATAGTATGTATATGTAATATGTATACATATATATAAATATATAAATATATGTATTGAGAGAGAGAGAGAGAGAGAGAGAGAGAGAGAGAGAGAGAGAGAGAGAGAGAGAGAGCTATATATCTAAAAATATTTTTATCGCTTCCTACTGATATTTTGTAATTCAGGTTCAAAGTTCAAACGCAACATCCAGGACTGATAAACTCTGAAAGCAAAATACTTCGAAACACAAACCAACACCGTCGACCATATTGTTTGGAACACTTCTCCGTTTCTCCATTGTCTAGTTCGTAATATCAGATTTTCGATGAACGATTCTGGCTACAAGAACCTCAAGGGCACAAAATCTTGGATTTTTTTGAAACTCTATTTTTAAGCATTGATTCACAAGAGAAAAATGACGAAGAAATTGCTTGCATCGTGATATGGTAAACAATCATTGAAAACAATAAGAAAAAAAAACACATGAGACAGACACTGTGATTCCGTATACAGTAAGGACGAGAGAGAGAGAGAGAGAGAGAGAGAGAGAGAGAGAAGAAGAGGCATCAGTGCCCTCACCCCAGCCTCCTCCTCAAAACTATATTTGTACGAAGTTTCAACATCGATTTCCCATAATAGTTTCCCCGATCGCTGGTTCCGATAAGGACGCCGTGACGTCACTCACGTGGGCGACTCTGATTGGCTGGGGAAGCTCAAATGTCAGTCCCCCCGAAAAGAGATACGATACAAACGTCTATTCGAAAGTTAAATATCGCAGGAGAGAGAGAGAGAGAGAGAGAGAGAGAGAGAGAGAGGAGAACCTCGTTTTTAAACAAATACAAACAAGATAAAAACACATATTTGACATCTCAGTCCACCAGACCCTTTGATTCTTAGCCTAACAATCCCAGACCACTATATATATCGACAAAATGACGCTGCCATGGAAAAGAAAGCCGTTCAATCAATGATTAAATTGAGTGAAAGAGACGCCCGATCGATGAAATAGACAGGCAGCGGCGGGGAAGCGTCAAATGAAGCGATGGAAGTGTAATAGAAGCGTTGGAATAAGCACAAAAGTGACGAAAAGGCACAAGTGCGGAAGTAGGGACGCGGTGCCATGTGTCACAGGTAATAATGGAATGTATCCGGTCTCCCTCAGCCCTCGGCTCCCACGAACTGTGCGCACACGCACGCGCGCACATACACACAAACGTATGTGAACACATATACGCCTCCCTAAACTGTACACCAAATATATAATCTATATTATATATACATATAATGTAATATGTATATATATATATTACTATATATATACATATATATATATATATATATATATATATATATATATATATATATATATAAAAGTGGTAATATACAGTACAATGTAATACATGCTCTCAAGCAACTGTGGATTCATAATACATACAAACGCCTGTACGGTATTTTTTTCACAGACATACAAGGGCTGTAAATGCCTGTATACAGTACAAACACTTGGGCAGCAACAGAGATTCGTGAATATATATGTATGCGTGCATGAAAATATTTCAATATATATAACATATTCAAAATAGCATGATCCTAAACACACATGCATGTACACACGTATGTAAATATAATACATTCATGTACTACACATGTGTGTGAATATATTTAAGTATATGCATTAACCTGCAATACAATTAATGCAAATAAATTCCAAAATGATATATGTGAACGTCACCACACCTGCTTGCTATACGTCAATGACGTACCTAAAAAAAAGCCATGCTTTTGAAAGCAGTATTTCAACAGTGACTATAATGGTTATTTGTGACTCATGGCTTCATCTGTGACTCAGGCGTTCCAAGTGACTCAGCGTTGCACCAGTGAGTGACTCGGCGGGGATTCAACGGTATGATGTCTTTACAGGGATTTCGCGTTCCAGCCGTGATTCGGAATTCGAAGGTAAATTAGGATTTTTTTTTTTTTAATGGTTATTTGATTGAGACTCCGTAAACTTTCAATTTTCAGTTGTGCAGTGACTCGGATCCAAACGCGTCATTAGGTGTTTCAGTGGTGAATTGAACTGAATATAGAATTTAGGCCAAAGGTCAAGCACTGGGACCTATGAGGTCATTCAGCGCTGAAACGGAAATTGACAGCAAAAAAAGGTTAGAAAGGTGTAACAGGATGAGAAACCTCAAAGCAGTTACGCTATGAATTGTTAGGAGAGGGTGGAAAGTAAGATGGAAGAAAGAGAATAGAAAGGAGGTACAGTAAAAAGAACGAAACGGGTTCCAGCTATAGGGGCCGAAAGAACGCTGCAAAGAACCTTAAGTAATGCCTACATTGCACCAAATAAGGTGCACTGACGGCACTACTCAACTACGGGGGCGGAAAGTAAGATGGAATAAAGAGAATATGAAAGGTGGTACAGTAAAAGGAACGAAACGGGTTGCAGCTAGGGGCCGAAAGAACGCTGCAAAGAACCGTAAGTCATATTATGCCTACAGTGCATCGCGTGAGGTGCACTGACGGCATTAACACCCTATACGGGATAAGTGTTTCAGTCGTGACTCTGGGCTTCCAAACTGTCACTGCTTTGATGGTGAGTCAGGGATTCCGCTGTGACTCCGAGATTCATTAAAAACTTACTTTCAGCAGTGACCTAATGTATAAAAACTTCCTGCTCCTTTAGAATACTGTTAAAAAGTACTTCAACGTCTTCTTGCGCTAACTGCGATATTTATTTCGATAATTATCTGTTTTACAGTCACGCTATCATTTCCTTTTATCAGTTTTCAGCAAGACGATTAGCTTATTCAGTTTATCGTATCGGTATAACTTCTTATGTAAGCTGACCCGTGAATCATTCAATTAATCTCATTAATCTGAAGGCATTATACATTTATATATATATATATATATATATATATATATATATATATATATATATATATACATATATATATATATATATATATATATATATATATATATATATATATATATATATATATATATATATATATACATGTGTGTGCGCGCGCGCGTGTGAGCACGTCCACAAAAGCAATCGCATATATGCTTCTATGAAGACGATCATTACTGTTCATTTGCAACGTTCGCTGAAAAGAACTCATCACTTTATTAACAATTTACAGTACGCGATCATTATAAGAAAAAAAAAAAAAAAAAAAAGGCGCGCAAGCGCCCATTGGATGACAACAAGCCTTTCAACTGGCGTCACGAGACCGTTACCCACCCAGCGCAACAGGTTGAAAACTAAAATGTCTTCATAAAGGAAAAGGGTGGTAGCTACAGATCTTCAACGGTACCGTGATTTATTAGGCGGACGAGGTTCGAATCCTACCAATCAAACCCTCTGGGCCAAGATTAATTAGCCTGGCAGAGTCTGAATCAAATATTGGTGGCATTGCCTGGCGCCTGGCGCTCACTCTGATCTTCCTTCTCAAAGAATTTTGTGACGGTAGATATATGACGTGAATAATGACCTACGTACACACACACTATTTACATACACAAACTAGATATATATATATATATATATATATATATATATATATATATATATTCAGAAAGTGTGAATAATTCGTGAAGCTATACGCTAGCATTGCGGTAATTACAATACATACATATCCAGTACAAATGACCTGTAGATTCTATATCAACCTATCTGTGTCTATATATACATACATACATACATAATACATACATACACATATATATATATATATATATATATATATATATATATATTATACATAGTATATATATATATATATATATATATTAGAGAGAGAGAGAGAGAGAGAGAGAGAGAGAGAGAGAGAGAGATATGGATAATATAATATGAGAAATAATATCACGTGACGAGCAATGATTTATCTTGCAATGTATACTTGAGGAAATGTATGGAAGTATGGATAAATTGCGAAGTGAAAATAAAGATAACTGCACACACATACAGAGAGAGAGAGAGAGAGAGAGAGAGAGAGAGAGAGAGACCTCGCTCATAGCGCGAGCGAGTACCAACAGTACTCCCTGATACCCATCTCAATTTTAGTAGGGGCAAGCCTCATAACACCGCGGGCGAGCCATAAGGTCCAAACCCCACGCAGTTCCCCCCGACATTCGCCCTTATACGTCCGAAACGGACATAAAAGTTATTCAGATTTACGGCTCCCCAACCTGACCTGGGAGAAGACCCATTTTCTTATAGCAATTTAATTATCTGTCTCCTTCCAGCGCTTGTTGCATCTACCAGGGGTGATTATCTCAGGGTTTTTCGCCTTTATTTTTTTAAAGAATACGTAAGCGTAGTTGCGTGTGTGGAAGAGAGAGAGAGAGAGAGAGAGAGAGAGAGAGAGACAGAGACAGACAGAGAGAATTTATTTAATATGATGCCAATGATAAGCAGAATAATATAAGAGGAAACGAGGCAGGAACCACATTTTTCATGCTTTTTAGAGAGAGAGAGAGAGAGAGAGAGAGAGAGAGAGAGAGAGAGACCTTACCTTACCTTACAGACCTTACAGTTCGTTCGGGTTGCCCCAGGTCCCTCAGTGTGAGGCGCCTCTAATGTCTACCAGAGAGTTGCTAGTACATCTTCCGGATATTTTTGCATCTTCCAATCTTGGATGGTCTGGGATGCAGTTTAGATATTTGTCGAGCTTATCTTAAACACATCTACGCTCACTCCTGATATATTCCTCAGATGAGCTGCAACGCATTGAATAGACGCTGCATTATCGATGCTGGTGCGTAGTGGATTAATGTCCTGTGTGGCTTTCCTTATTTTTCCTGGTATAGTTTGGGCACTATTAATCTTACCTCTGCTTGCTCTTTCTGATATTTTTAGTTCCATGATATTTTCTGTTATTCCTTCTATCGTTTTCCATGCCTGAATTATCATGTAGCGTCTTCTCCTCTAGACTATATAATTTTAAGGATTGTAGTCTTTCCCAGTAGTCAAGGTCCTTAACTTCTTCTATTCTAGCTGTAAAGGACCTTGTACACTCTCTATTTGTGCAATATCCTTTTGATAGTGTACCATATCATATTGCAATATTCAAGTGGACTACGAACATATGTTTTATAAAGCATAATCATGTGTTCAGCTTTTCTTGTTTTGAATTGCCGTAACAACATTCCCATTTTTGCTTTACATTTTGCCAACAGAATTGCTATTTGA
>NC_061087.1:98219665-98234665 GCF_015104395.2 Macrobrachium nipponense | reverse complement strand
GGCTACATTAACTTTGCTATTGTATGCCTGGGGATATTGGTATGGTAGTGGTGGTGGGGGGGTGGGGGGGGGGGAGGGAGGGGGGGGATGGAGATGTATTTACACAAGTACAAACATATATACATATGAATGTTTATATTATATATATGATATATAATATATATATATATATACCTATATTTTCTTTTTATTTATATAACGTATATGCACGTTATATATACTTATAAGTTTGAATGAATTAAATGAAATGATAGATGTTTCATAAAAGTTTAAAATGAAAACCAAATTCTTAAAAAAAAAAAAAAAAAAAAAACGCATCACTGAAAAGAACATCTACCAAAGAGGCATTTTTTTCTAAATTACTCTATTCAAAGTAGGTACCTACTTATACATATAACACACATACCAATGTACCAAAGCTACAAACAGAATAAAAAAAAATTGAGTCGCTTGTCACATGGCATGTGGGTCACAATGAAGAATGTGTTCGAAAGCCACAAATACCTCTCTCTCTCTCTCTCTCTCTCTCTCTCTTTTCTCTCTCTCTCTCTCTCTCTCTCATGAAGGGGTCTTGGCTTCAGACACAAATCTCAGAAACTCTGTGACGAGACGTTTATGCCAGGCTGTTCCCCCTAACTAATTATGCACCTTGTAAACGGAGATGGGGGTATATCCCTCAAAGAAAGTATTTTGGCTAAAATTAAAAAAACGGAAGGTTAAGTAAATTTACTTAACTGAAGAAAGTTACTGCAAATTCTAATTGAAGGAAAGTATCATTAGATTTAGCCAAGTGAAGTATTAGTAAAAAATCTGATAAACTGAGGGAATGTTTTACACAGGTAATGTGTAAGTTATGGAAGTGAAATGAAAGTTAGTGTAATTTTGGTAAAGTGAAGGAAAGATTTAGAACATACTTGGGAAATACAAGGACGATTTTAAAACTACTAAATGAAAAGAAAGTATTTGTAATTATTATGAATTAAAGAAACTAAAATATTTTTTCCAGGTTAAAAGAAGATGATTTTCGGATCTTTTGCAATTGAACGGAAGAATTCAGAATGGTAGTTAGACTACCACGGGTTTCTAACTACCAGGTACTCAATACAGTAGGATTGAGGGCTTCTCTTTTGGTAGGTTAGAATATTATTGATCGCTTACGAGGTTTGACATTATATATGTATATTATATATTATATATATATATATATATATATATATATATATATATATATATATATATATATAGATATCATAAATATATATATATATATATATATATATATATATATATATATATATATATATATATATATATATATACAGGGTGTCCATAAATTCCCAGGACCATTACAAGTTTCTTTATTGATCAGAAACAATATAACATAGAGTAATGCAGTTATTTGCACAATGAACTGCTTTGAATGTAAACTTGAGGAAATGTAGAACATTCTATAAAAAAAAAACTGCATTACTCTATGTTATGTAAGGTTTTGGAGCAATAAATTCTTGTAAGTACTGGGACTTTATAGACACCCTCTGTATGTACGTATGGTTATATATGTATATATCTAATATTATATATATATAGTATATATCATACTATATATATATATATATATATATACATATATATATATATATATATAATATATATATTAAGCCTCGTATGTGATCGGTAACATTCTAGCCTACCAAACAAGAAGTCATCAATCCTACTGTATCGTGTACCTGGTAGTTAAACAACTCTGGCAGTCGCACCCAGGATGAAGAGGGCAGTGACCTAGCAACCTCATCCTGAACAGAACTTGCATATAACCAGAGAAGTCGTTGAGAGAATTCTCAGCCTCGGTTGTCTTAAAATAGTCTTTTATTAGTCAGACCGGGTGTTCTTTTATTAGTGGTTAGAACGAATCTTTTAAGAAAGCAAGTCATATTCCGTCACTTTCAGAGAGATCGTCGTCTAAAAATCGTCTTGAATTTTGAATTTAGTTATTTCTGTCGTAAAGTAATAATTCTAACTCAGAATTCTTCCGTTCAATTGCAAAAGATCCTGTAATTATCTTCCTTTAACATGAAAAAATTATTTAAAATTTTTTTTCCCATTTGTAATCATTAAAACACTTTCGTTTCATTTATAGGTTAATCGTCCTTGTATTAACCAAGCATGTTCTTAAATCTTTCCTTCATTTTAACAAAATTACTAAAACTTTCATTTTACTTTCATGACTTACAAATTACCTGTCTAAAACATTCCCTGTTCATCAAATTGACTAATACTTCACTTGGCTAAATTTACTACAACCTTCCTTCAATCAGATGCAATTTGTGGTAGTTTTCTTCAGCTAAGCAAATTTACCAAACCCTCCGTTTTTTAACTTTACCCAAAGTAGTTTCTTTCAGTGATGTACCTTTACTCATTCATACCTTCAAGAAATCAGCTCTAAAATCTTCCTTCCTTTCGATAAACCTTCCATCAATCTGATGCAATTAGTAATACCTTCCTTCAGCTAAGTAAATTTGCCAAACCTTCCATTTTTTTTATCAACCAAAATCCTCCCTTCATTTGATAAACCTTCCTTCAATAAGTTAAATTTGACACACCTATCTGTAGTCCTTCCTTCAGTTTAAGTAAATTTTCTAAACTGCCAGTTTTGAATTTTACCCAAAATACTTTTCGTCAATGACATTTACTCATTCATACCTTCAAGTAATCGAATCTAAAACCTTCCTTCATTGAGTTAATTTTAACACAACTTTCCTTCAATTTTCTTTAGTCTTTAGTACCTTCCTTCAGTTTAGTAAATTTGCCAAATCTTCCGTTTACTAATTTTACCCAAATTACTTTCTAACAGTGATGTGCCTTTAGGCCTTCATACTTCATCAAATCTCAAATCTTCCATTTGATAAATAGTCCCACTAAACCTTCACATGCAATTACTCAGAAATGGCGTCCACATTCGCGCAAGAGTCAAAAGCAAACACAAACACACACACGCACACACCAGCATAGCAGACAGGCATTCAGACAGACAGACACCACAGAGGGCTTCATCTACAATTCGGTCGTCCGTCCTTCCCTTCCACCAGGTAATCCAGGTAGTGGGGGGGAAGCATTAGAAATATGCTAATCTCTCTGCGTACCTGAGAGAGAGAGAGAGAGAGAGAGAGAGAGAGAGAGAGAGAGAGAGAGAGAGAGAGAGAGAGAGAGAGATGTGAAATGTGTTTACATACAGCTAAGCTATAGATCCCACGAAAGGGAGAGATTGTTAATAAGTAGCAAAATTCAGCTTCTATGAAAAAGAGAGATGTTTTATAAACAAAAATCCTTATTATTTTGTGTGAGAGAGAGAGAGAGAGAGAGAGAGAGAGAGAGAGAGAGAGAGAGAGATTTGAGTCAAATGGAAGACCTCTATCCCAAGCAGGAAGGCAACTGATATACTAATTCTTGAGAGAGAGAGAGAGAGAGAGAGAGAGAGAGAGAGAGGAGAGAGGAGAGGAGGGAGAGATTTGAGTCAATGGAAAAAAAAAAAACAAAAAAAGAACGAGATCCCAAGCATTTGGAAGGTCAAACGGAAGTACCTACTAATTCCTTGAAGACAAGGAAGGACAACAGAGAGGACAGAGAGAATTCTTGAGGAGGACGAGAGGAGGAGGAGAGAGAGGAGAGAGGAGAGAGAGAGAGGAGGAGGAAAGAAATACGAAATGTGTTTACAAACAGCTAATCTTTACATCCCACGAAAGGAGAGAGATTGTTAATAAGTAGCAAAATTTTGTCCCTATGAAAAACAGAGATTTTACAAACAAAAGTCCTTATGATTTTGAGAGAGAGAGAGAGAGAGAGAGAGAGAGAGAGAGAGAGAGAGAGAGAGAGAGACTTGAGCAAAATGGAACACCTCTATCCCAAGCATGAAGGCAATTGATATATTAATTCTTCTTCTGAGAGAGAGAGAGAGAGAGAGAGAGAGAGAGAGAGAGCTCTTTCGTACCCTGGTGCATCTTTAAAAGCGCGTGCCTGAAGGGGTGGTGGACACAGATGGGTGGGGGAGTTGGGGGGGAGGGGGGGAGAGAAGCAGGATTTAATAGTACGAAGGACTGGTTTTAAATAACCTCCCTCGATCCGGAGGAACCTACTACTAACGGGACGACCGTGTTTATTCGTGATGCATCTCCTTCAAAAGAAAAATAAATAAATAAATAAATAAATAAAATAAAGTTTTTTTTTTTTTTTAAAGGGATCTGACACTAATTTTTGCCCGATGTCATGGACCGCGTAGTTCGTTGCTTACTCAAACATTTGGCATTTACCATCCCCTTGATTTCGAAGTATGGGTCACAGCTTAATGAATTCTTTAATAATAATAATAATAATAATAATAATAATAATAATTAATAATAATAATTCTGGTTTATTAACAGTTTCATTTCCTACAGCGACATTCGTGAAAAGTTGACATGATTTACGTATTGTGCATACTTAAAATTTATGTGAGTAAGGTTGCCAGTGAGAGAGAGAGAGAGAGAGAGAGAGAGAAGAGAGTCACCATAGCAATAGCAAAAGCTTGATGAATGGACATCTGGAACACCTTCCTCTCTCTCTCTCTCTCTCTCTCTCTCTCTCTCTCTCTCTCTCTCTCTCTCTCTCGCAAAATCAAAAGGACTTATGTTTATAAAACATCTCACTTTTCACAGAAACAAAAGTTTTTCTGTTTATTACCAGTCTCTCTTTTTCCTGGGATCTTAAGCTTAGCTGTTTATAAACACATTTTACATTTCTCTCTCTCTCTCTCTCTCTCTCTCTCTCTCTCTCTCTCTCTCTCTCTCTCTCTCATTTATATACACACAGAATCAAAACGAATGAAGTGTAAGATTTTGCTGTTTATTACCAATCTCTCTTTTTCCTTGGATCTCAAGCTTAGCTGTTTATAAACACACATCTCTCTCTCTCTCTCTCTCTCTCTCTCTCTCTCTCTCTCTTCATCTTCTCGTCTCTCTCTCTCTCTCTCCATACTTCGAATCATGTACACTCTAAGTAACTTCCTGCAAACCAGCTGTAGCAGGTCATGTTGGCTCTCGGGCAACGCCACCAGCCAACCTCTGAGGAGACGACATAGGGGCCTTTGTCAGAACCAACGAGAAATACTATATCCCCACGAACTGGCGACACTATTCTCCCTCACACACACACACATACATACACACACACACACACACAAACACTTTCCCTTTTCCATTTTTTCTCCCCTCTCATACGCATAAATATAATATCCCGGGCTGGTGCCAAGAAAGAAGAAAAGCCTTTTCAAGACGAGGCAAGAGTTGTGGTGGCACTTCAGGCTGGCACTTGAAAGTACTGTTCTATCGCGTCTGGGTGGAAGACTTCTTCTTCTTCTTCTTTTTCTTCTCTCTCTCTCTCTCTCTCTCTCTCTCTCTCTTTACTTCTAAGCAGCGAGATGAAAGAAACGGGGCGGGGACTGGTTTAATTAACGGCGCGTGTACCCGTGGGCACGAGCGCGCGTGCGCGCGCCGTACCCAGAACTGACGTGACATTCGTGGGGGTTTTGTGATGTTTTCTGGGGGTGTTCTTAAGAGTTCTTGAGAAATGAATATTTATAGGACTGGTTTTGAGGATGAGTTGGTCAAATATAAATGCTACAGACTTAATGGCTGATATTAAAATGTATTTATTATTATTATTATTATTAATTATTATTATTATTATTATTATAGATATATATATATATATATATATATATATATTATCATATATATATATAGTACTATATTATATATATATATATATATAATAGTATATATCTATATATAGTATAATAATAATCAATATATATAATAATAATAATAATAATCAATAATAATAATAATAATAATAATAATAATAATAATGTTGATGCATTAACGATGTAATACCAACAATGCTAATAATAATAATATTTATTACAACAGTATCATCATTATCATCTGCAAAATTGTAAAAATAATAATAATAATAACAATAATAATAATAATAATAATAATAATAATAATAATAATAATAATAAGATAATAATAATAATAATACTAATAATACTAATAATAACAATAATAATTATAATAAAAATAATAATCATTATTATCCTTATTAATATTATTATTATTTTATCACCAAATACCAACAAGTAATAATAATATTTAATCACTATTATCTATCAAACTAACAACGTAATATTAATAATAATAGTAAGCAACAACAACAATAACAACCACAACACCAACAACTCAAAACAATGGCCAGCAAATAATGAAGGGGAGATAACCATCTTCTTCATTTCCTCTCGTGAACCAGGGACGAAAACGAGACACCGTCGCTTTCTAAAGGAAAGCAAAGCAGCAGGTGGCGAAAGCAGGAGGGAGAGAAAGAGACACAGTGGAAAGCAGAAAGGAGAAAGACAGACAGTGAGAGCAGAAGGGAGAGAGACACAATGAATGCATGAATGGACAAATCAGCAGTGTGTATGCACGAACTTGGACACCAGTGAATAATCATGTGGGCATTATTTATTACCATAACACTGCCATTATTTAGCACATGGATCCATAAACCCAATTAATAGCAACCATAACACTGCCATTATTTAGCACATGAATCAATACACCCAATTAACAGCAACCATAATATTGCCATTATTTAACACATGGATCCATAAACCCAATTAACAGCAACCATAATACTGCCATGGTTTAACACATGAATCCATAAACCTAATTAATAGCAACCAAAAACACTGCCAATATTTAGCACGTGAATCCATAAACCCAATTAAGAGAAACCATAATATTGCCATTATTTACCACACAAATCCATAAACCCAATTAACAACAACCATAACATTGCCATTATTTGGCACATGAGTTTACAAGCCCCAAAAACAGGAAATTATAATATTGCCATTATTTACGAAGTTGGTAAGCTGTGGCAAAACATAGCATACGTAATCCATTATTAAATCAATACACCGAAGTAGCAAGTCATAAAATTGCCGATATTTCTGACTGTAATTCGTGAATTGCAAAATCGTGAATAACGCTTGATTGAATGAATTAACAGAGCATGCGCACAAACAAAAATAACGGCAAATAACATCGTCTTGAACCTTGATATTTCAGTCAATATAATGCAAGAATACGAAGGCATGAATACTGCGAGACTGCAATTAAATACAATAAATAAAACAAGATATTTACTCTATCAATTTATGAACTACAAAAATTGTGAATTTATGAATAGTGTTTACGTGCATAACACAACGTTATTGAAAAGCGAATATGATAATGGGGCAAATATTTAAATCATCCCCGTTTATATATATAATATATATAGAATATATATATATATCTTTATATATTTATATTTAATATAATAAATATTATAGATTTATAAATTTATATATATATATATATATATATATATATATAATATATTATATATATATATAATGGGAGGAATGGGATGAAAGTATGGCTGTGGATTTAGCAGGACAAGTGAATTTGATAAAAAGTAATGAGAACGTATAAAATAGGAATAAGGTTAGATATTATATCCAGAGAGGGTAAATAAGAAACGTGTAAAATTCCAAGATGGGGTTACAGATTCAGCAGGAAAAGGTCATAGATACAGAAAGGTTGGTACCCTGCACAGGGTATAGTGAAGACGAAAAATGGCCCAGCAAATAAAACACATGCATTAAATAAAACATGGAGCATATATGAGCATTATATTTCCGTCTACTTTTCTCTCTCTCAAGTCACTACGATGAAACGGATATATATATATTATATATATATATATATATATATATATATATATATATATATATATATATAAACAGTTTCCTTTGTGGATGAACAGTTTTAACATGGAGAACATAGGTAGTAATAGATTTATTTAAAAAGGTATTGAAAAATTAATGCAATCTAACATAGAAAAAACTTACAATAAGAAGGTTTATAACAAGGTAAACAATATCGTCTTTTGGACTAGAATATTACTTACCTTGCATAAGCCTTCTTACTGCAATTTATATATATATATATATATATAATATATATATATATATATATATATATATACATACTGTATATAATATAATTTCTTACTTCACTTGACAATGACAGAAGGAATGCAGCAGCGAGCTAATAAAAAAAATAAATGTTCATGATTTCATTTCTTTGAAACTTATATAGCTGTTTCACCAGTGAACTCAGAGTTCGTTAAGCAGTACTAAGGTGAACAAGTGAAACAGCTGCAACAGACCTCTTGTCGCGAAATTAAAAGGATTTAAAAGTGGTTACGGGGTATACTGCATTCTGCTCGTCATGAAATCTGAAGACTATACAAATTTATCAAAGAAAACAAATATAATATATATATATATATATATATATATATATATAGTATATATATATATATATACATATTATAATATATATATATTTCTATTAGACGCTATTACTTATTATCAAGACTATATGTCTATAGTCTTTTTGCTCTTTAGGCAAGCTTCTCAGGACTAAAGGAAAGATTATTACGATAATGTGTCCTTATCTCTGAGAATAGTTATTGGGACATATGTGAATTCAAAGAATTTTTGTTCCATTGTGTACCGGATATTTGATAAGCGATGGAATAGGATTACTGTATACTTTAATATATATATATATATATATATATATATACATGTATATGTATATATATATATACTGTATATATATGCATATACATGTATATGTATATATATACATGTATATGTGTATATATACATATACATGTATATATATACATGTATATGTATATATCTGAAAAGTTAGATATATACATGTATATGTATATATCTGAAAAGTTTTTTGCAGACTGCAAAAAACAGCACGTTTTCGAAATAAAACCATATTATGAAATTAAAACTTTGCATTTTACAAGCAAAATATTCTACCCAGCATAACAATAAAAATAAAGAAACTTCGGGTCTCAGTATATGCCATACGAGACAACATAAAATAATACTGATTCTCTCTTTAAGAAAGCCAGTTCTCATTCTAAATCCTGCGCGGTTTCAAATGTCCAGATTAAATTCATCGATCCATTAACATTCGCCTTGAACCTTTATCTCGTTCTCTCATGTTTGAGAAGCGATAAAGACAAGCATCGATTATCATTGCAACAAAAGCTAATGAGCGGCAGCTGCGTGAATATTGTTGAGTTAATGGAATGCAAATACAGGGGCACTGTTTATCTAATTGAATCTAACTGAATTCGTCATAAATCAGTAAATTGTTGTAATTAAACGAGTATAGTGATTAGCGACTTAATTTGAATTTAATGAATAGTATTTGAATGATCACGATGCAAGGTTCACTAATCATCTGAGATGTTATAGTCAATAACAGTTTATGTGTTTTTATTTGTTAATTAGTCGTATATCATAAAAAGTAACGAGGCTTCATAAGGTCAGATTTTGTTGTATTTTGCCACATGCAAAAAGAAAAAAAATAATAATAAAAGAAATACGGAATGCATCTATATCAGTTAAGTACAACATAAGGTCCAGCATCTCAAGCTAATTATGGCAAAGTTAAACTAAAAAAAAAAAAGATAAATAAATAAAATAAAATTAATTACAGTAAATATTGTGACTGAGAAAAATATAAGACTACAAATCTCACATTAATAGCGGCAAATTTAGTCTAACCAAAGAAAGTATAGTACTTTAGTGCAAATTACCACATTTCGTATAAGTGAAAAAAAATGCAACACTGAATTCGCACAACAAATCATTGTAAATTTTGTGTGATCAAAGAACACCGACAGTGCGGTGTCTACGGCGTATCATCGTAAGTTTTGTTCATCGAAATAGTTATGAAAGTGGACTCCAAAAGTCTTTGTTAATTTTGACTAACTCAAGAAACGCCGAAGAATTTTCTCACGCGAATCATTTTAAATCAGTGGTTCTCAAAACCGGGGTGCGACAGCAATTTCGAGGGGTGGGGGGGGCGGACCCCAGGGGAAAATGATAAATTCTCCAATCATATCCGTTACTCCCTTAACAAGAGTGAGGAACTAATATTCGGAAGTTTATGAAAAAAAAAAAAAAAAAAAAAAAAAAAATGCGAAAGTCTCGCCTTATAACGTTACTTTTCTATAGTCTGCTACTTTAGTTGAACTCGTCCGAATCCTAAGTATACCTATGTTCGGATCCAAGAAGTATCTTTGTGAAGCTGCATTTTCCACGCTCGTTGCTATCGTGACCAAATGCAGAAACAGGCTGAATGCTGAAAGAGACTTGAGCGTGACCTCTTGGGCATTCGAATGACCGTCCATTCAAGATCTAGTAGCTAAAGA
Organism: Macrobrachium nipponense; assembly: GCF_015104395.2. Classification (NCBI taxonomy): domain Eukaryota; kingdom Metazoa; phylum Arthropoda; class Malacostraca; order Decapoda; family Palaemonidae; genus Macrobrachium; species Macrobrachium nipponense. Next base: position 98,224,276 of record NC_061087.1, on the reverse strand, counting down.
GCAACGTCGAGTATCTCACCAATTCATTCCCAAAAGAATGAAAACACCCTTCTCTTTCTCTCATTTTTTTTTTAAACTGAGAGCGAATCTTACTTAGAGATGAAAAGGAGGCTTGGAGGGAGGACGCCCCCTATAAAAGGGGGGTTGGTAATAAAAAGGTTGAGAACCTTTGTCTTAAATTGTGTCTAACCGGTGAAGATGAACCTTAAAATCTCACTTACATTTTAGACAATTTTGTTCATCGAAGGCACAACATTAAGTATTACATATTTTGTCAGATAAAGAGTAAGACATGATACGGAATTCCTTTAGGCAAATTACCGTGAATTATCCGTCGCAATTATCGAAGTCTCACAAAATAACTAATAATAAATAAATAAAAAGAAATAAAATACATAATAACAAAAAACTCACCCTAAACTCTATCGTGATAAAATCGTATCTTGGGCATAAAAATGTTTAACGATAAGATCTCTCAAGAAATATATCTGATACGTTATCTAACAAAAGATTAATGCAACACTACTTTCTTAATCAAAATTTAAGTAAGAAAATGAAGATGTATCTAAATAGTGAATCACAAATTTTAACCAACGTAAAAAAAAATAAATAAAATATCGTTCACTTGAATTAATAGTAAACTTCATCTAACCAAACAGAGACTAATATTAATATTAGTCAAAGAGGCTAAATTCCGTCTGACACAAAGGTGACACTTAAAGCCTTTCAAGAAAGGCACAAAGCTAAAATCTCTAGCGTGAATGATCATGCTGTTTGTTTAACAAAAGGAAAAAAAACACTTAAGTCACCCACCGAATTATCGTAAGTTTCGTCTAGTGTGTATATTTAAAAAAAAAAAACATAACACAAAAGTCTCGCACGCGGATAATTATCGTTATTTTTTCCTCTCTCTCTCTCTCTCTCTCTCTCTCTCTCTCTCTCTCTCTCTCTCTCTCTCTTCCCCTCGAAGAGAGACCTTACAGTTTTTTTATCTATTAATTTTTTTTTTTTTGTCTCAGCCGAATAATCGTAATTTTAGTCTTCCGCGATGAAAAGAAAACATTTTAAATTTAAGTCTCTCACACTATGCGTTGTCACGAAACACTTCCACTTCGCGAGAAGACCCTAAAACTGAATTCTTTCGAGCAATTTCCCGTGAATTTCGCTTGGCTAACCAGAGACATTGAGAGAACTCGGTGCTACTCAGCGTTGTCACTAAACGCCTTCACCTCAGCTGAGGGATTTAACACTTAATAAACTTCCCTTAGCTAACCAGAGAAAATGGAAGAACTAGGATTAGTCAGTGAGAAACGCAACAGCTAATTCTCTCGGGAAATTGACAATATATTCCCCTTAGCTAACCAGAGAAAATGCAAGAACTCGCTGCTAGAATTAGTCAGTGAGAAACTTGACAGTTAACTCTCTCGAATAATTGAGAGTAAATTTTCCTTACCTAACCAGTGAAAATGGAATAACCCGGTGCTAGGATTAGTCACTGAGAAACCTAACAGTCAATTCTCTCGAACAATTGACAGTAAATTTCCCCTTAGCTAACCAGAGAAAATATAGAAGAACTCGCTGCTAGGATTAGTCATGCCGCTGCAATAACTTCCTCCTTTCATTAATGCAAGCCTTGTCTGGCAAATTGCTCCGGCGCGCATGCAAGACATGGCAAAATGGAGGCGCCTCTCCTGAATGACAAGTAGTGCTCTGGGAACCCACCAGTATTCACCTCGGGAGCAAACGAGAACGTCGCATCATTTCACACGTTAATGGTTTTCCCTCCGGTCGGATGAATCGCTAATGAGGGAGACTTGCATTGACAATCGGGTCGCTCGTGACTTCGTGGGCTAGAAGTCAAGGAAATGTAGGTTTTGTCGACTGATGAGTCTTCTACCCGGTAAGACCTGGCAATGCTCAGATATACTATATTCGTGTGTTACATGCATATGGCTTTGAAATTTATTGGTCATGGTACTTGGCTTATCAGTGAAAGGGTTCAGGATTAATTCTTAGTAGAACTGGGACGGTTCTTGGTATTTTCCGTTGCAACCTACATGGCTTTGTTAATCTCAGTTGTGAATTAGGTACCTGGTGCAGTAAAACATAAAACAGACACAGACCATACATATATTATATATATATATATATATATATATATTATATATATATATATAATATATACATATATACATATACACTGGATGTGTGTAAACATTTTTGTCACTTATACACCCATAACTTTTGTACTCTCCATACATGCGTATATAAGTCGTCTATCATCTTTACTTATTAAATATTTAAAATATTTAAAAGAAAAAACATAACAAGAAACCGTCTGGCGAAATGAGTCCAAACAAAGACCTTCATGTGACGCATGACGCAACCTTTATAAGTCGTGCGTCGCTCAGCGCCGAACGGAATATAAACGACGCCGGTGATGACAACGCTCTTAAAAGGGACATGGGGGTCCGGGGGTGGGGATGTCAGGATCTAGGAGACGGAGGATGGGGAAGGGGGTCGCACACCGAAGGACGGAGGAGGACAGACGAAAGGAAATCAAGCACAAGAAAGCAAGCAGGCAGACAGGTACGAGAGTGCCACGGCTCCGGTGCCACTTTGGGCGGGTTAGTGAATCTGACACCTTCTCCCCCCCCCCACACCCCCACACACCCTCTAGCCCACCCCGTCATCAGGCAATGACAGATACCTTGGCACCGAAATACGTGGGACGAGAATACAGTTGAAACGTCCGGAAGTTTACAGCTGAGGAATCTTGTTGTTCAATTTTGTCTTTTTGGGGGGGTTGGGAGGAGGGGGGGGGGCACTATTGGGGAGTAGGATGGGTGGAGGGGCGGAGTTCTTGGTTTCTTAACAGCCTGTGCAGCTATCCTCACCAGATTATTTCATCGTAGAAATGCAAAGATGAAGGAAATTATTCTCTCCTTATAAACTAAACCAAACCCGATACATAAAAAAAAACATTTTTACCTCGAAAATGAGGAACAGTCAAGAGGACCTGAGGAGACAGAAATAATTAAAAGTTAAATTTTTCTATTTTTTATTCTTCTTCTTCTTCTTCTTTTCGGAAATAAATTACCTAAGAAAACGTGAAAATATCAGAGCAAAATAAAAAAAATGCCTCACAAGAAAATCAACGCAAGAAATAAATTCTATAAAATTTATGCAAATGAAATGAAAAGAAATTATCAACGCAAGGAAATAAAGGAAATGAAAATGAAATTAGAACAATAAATGAGATCAATTATTGTTATTCAGATACCGCATACCTCAGCCATGGAAAAAAATAACTTCTGGATAGACATTTGGACACCCAAATCCTAATTCGTACGAAAATCTAAACACCCTTTCCTGGAATGATGGCCCATCCATCCACGAAATTCCAGTGACCTCCATCAATCCCTTTTTGAGATATCATACGAACACCCACGCAGACAAACAGACAAAGCTGGACGCTAAAACCTTTACCAACTGCATGGTCAAAAGTAGTATTATGTAAACTTAATTAGATTAAACATATCTTTTAATTTAATACACATTCTCCTTACTACTACTACTACTACTACTACTATTACTACTACTACTAATAATAATAATAATGATAATATATACAGGTAAATATATATTTCTAATCTGTTTACATTTATACCACCGTAGATTTATTCACCAATAATAATAATAATAATAATAATAATAATAATAATAATAATAATAATAATAATAATAATAATAATATACCATCTTGTTTCTTGCTTTACCATTTATTGTTAAAAATCTTCCTATTATCAATATTACTCAGCTCATAAGCTACTTAAACAGAGATAAACCGTTAAAATGCTTCAAGTCTTAGGCTTGAGCATAATATCGTATCTTGAATTAAGAGCATTAGTGGAGATGACAAAACTATTCTCACAATATTATTATTATTATTATTATTATTATTATTATTATTATTATTATTATTATTATTATTATTATTATTCAGATACACATTTATACATGAAACAAAACAAATATGCAATCAACCTACCTAACAAACTTACACAAAACAGAATTCTCTAATGCGAAAAGCTAAAAGCAACGACGAAATGAGAGATATAATAAAAAAAAAACATTTAAACAGAGAGTAAACAAGTCAACAAACGACTACAAACGTCAAAAAACAGCGTATGAGAAACGTCAAATAAGTGGATCGTGTTACAGAGGCAAAGGGGACTCCTTAAATATCCGAAAATATCCATAAAAACAAACATAGGGACATTGTTTACAATGGTGACAAACAGACTCGAAGATTTTGAAGTTTTGATGTGTTTTTTTATATATATAATTTTTTTGTCTACAATTGCCGTGCCAGCAATGGTCTGTGCAGCCAGTGGACTTAAGGAGGTCTCACGTTATACTGTAGTTGTTTGCAACTTTGCTCCTGAAGAACCCAGTTATGATTCTCACATAGTAAAGTGCCGCTCGGTAGTGATGGTTCTCTCAGGATGACAAAAGACGAACGTAATGAATTATGTTTAAGAAATTGGTCTGAAATTGTTCTTCTCATTTCAGTTAATGATTATTATTATTATTATTATTATTATTATT
>NC_061087.1:98169665-98217165 GCF_015104395.2 Macrobrachium nipponense | reverse complement strand
AAATAGACGTCCAGAAAGACCTTTTTGGTCTCTGGTGGTCTGTTTTCTGGCGGGTCGGCTACCGGAGAATGTTTATCATTTTGTTTTTGCTCCTTATTGTTTTATTGTTACTCCTCCTCCTCCTCCTCCTCCTCCTCCTATTACTACCACTACTGCCTTGACGATGACGATAGAGCCTTCACGGTACTTCAATTCGAAGGTCCTTCAAATTCAATATGGCACCTATAGAATAAGCTCCAGCTGCTCCTGTTATTTCCTTTTCTAGATTTCATACCGCCACTGCCTTCCCAAGCACCCATTCCCCACCCCCACACACTCCCACCCCCATCCCCTGCCATTCAAATTCAAACATGACACTTAGAATATAGATACAGTCTCCTCTTTTCTTTTCTAACTTTCTTATCTTTAATCCTACCACTGCCAACCCAATACCCCATCCCCGCCAACATCCCTTCTCCTCCCCCCCAACCCCGAATCTCCAAACAAGCCTTCACATAAGCAACTGGTGTACGTACGGCCATTTAGAGAGAGAGAGAGAGAGAGAGAGAGAGAGAGAAGAGAGAGAGAGGGTCACTGCCGAAATAGGCCTGACCCAGCACATGAACTTTTCATCTACAGGATTTTCCGGTCCGTATACAACCGCGTCGTCCCGTCCGCTTTCGAAGAGGAAGAGACTTTGTGGTTGTTCAATTGAACCTGCCGCTGGTCTCATGCCAGCACGAGCTCTTGCTCCACGAGCAGCTGTATCATTTACAGAGGAATAGGGCAGACGGATATCAAGGTTGACACCAAATAGGATATTGGGGTCGTCATCATTTTATACAACTTAGATAAGTTTTATGACGCGGCTGCCGACTACATAGCGTGGATGACGAAACTATACATTCTGCCAAAATGCTATAGCTACCTTGTTGAATGAATAATAACGATGCTGTAAACATAATGCTGATGGGGACAAGCACGCAGATGCACATAAGTAAAATGGGCCTGATATAAACATGAAAAAGAGACGGGGGCTGGGGGGGGGGGGGGGGGGGGGGGGGGGGGGGGGGGGTGAGCACGGTCGAACCCGAAGGAAGCTGTTGACACATCTCCAGGGTACCTGAAGATGCATATACAATATACAATAAACTACACTAAGCCTTGGTACGGTTTCATCATGTCCATTTTTTTTCTGGCGATTTGCGAAAAGTGAATATATAAGTAGGTATGTATGTATGTATGTATGTATTATGTATGTATGAATGTATGTATATATATATATATATATATATATATATATATATATATATAAAATAAAAGACATACATATACTATATTATTATAGTTATATATCTAACTTATTATATATATAGATATATATATATAATATATATATATATATATATATATATATATATATATATATAAATATATATGTAATATATACAATTATATATTACATATACATATATATATATATATATATATATATATATATATATAGTATATAATCATTATATATACATATATATAAATCGCTTAATTTTCTTTTAAGAGAGAGAGAGAGATGAGAGAGAGTGGAGAGGAAGAGAGACGAAGAGAGAGAGAGAGAGAGAGGTAACTGCAGAATTCCCAGAAGGAGAAGACATTTTGAATGACAAGAAGAGACATCTATGAACGCACCGTTATTGAATCTTTTCAAATCATTCGTTCGTTCATTAACCTGTTTTTTCTTTCCACGGTTAATTTTCACGAAACTTTTTTTTCGTTCAATTTAATAATATTACAGTTACTCTAATTCTTGGGAAGGAGATTCACATTTACACCCCCCCCAACCCAACACCACCCCCCCCTCCTCTCCTCTCTCTCTCTCTCTCTCTCTCTCTCTCTCTCTCTCTCTCTCTCTCTCTCTCCTTGCGAGTCATGTATACCCTCAAACTTTTATATATATTGAACTTGGATTCAAATGGAAAGGCATGAAATGGAATACAAAATTTAGGCATAAGGCCAGGCGCTGGGACATATGAGGTCATTCGGCGCTGAAGGTTTTTAAAGGTGTAGCTGGAGGAAAACCTAAAAGCAGTTGCACTATGAATTAATTGTTAGGAAATGGTGGAAAGTCAGATGGAAGGAAGAGAACATGAACGGAAGTACAGTGAAAGGAAGGAAAGAGGTTGCAGCTAGGGGCCGAAGGGTAGCTGCAAAAAAGCTTAAGTAATGCCTACAATGCACCTCGTGAGGTGCACTGGCGGCATCATCCCCCTACGGAAAATGGATTCAAATAGATCACAGGATTTTCCCTTGGTCTTAGTAACGCCTTTTGTTGGTTGGGAAAAAGCATATTTCACGAAAATATGACCCCTAAGTATATCAACCTAATCCTCTTGTGTAAAATGTATGTTTATTCTTTAACTGCCAAACTGCACAACGTCCATTAATGATCAAGTGATTACGATTGCCTGCCAATCTCCATGATCACAGCAATCATCACCTCATAATTCTTTTATCTGTGTTTACGTTTCAGTCTTGTATCGAACATATAATATAACCAATTCTTTTACTCTTGTTTCAGGTATGATTTACCAGACTTCATACAAGACTAAATAGAAGGGGCACCAGCGCTGTCCCTTACGGAACCTCTATCTCAGCTTCGGCATATTTTGTTTTTTATTATCTCATTTGTAGAAGAGAAAACAAACCTTCTCTTGTAGTTTTTATATTAAAAATCAAACAAAAGACAATTCTACTCTAATATGAACTCTAGTCGAGTTGTTATTGTAATAAAAGAAATCTCAATTCGACTGGTATTAATTTCTTACCTATTTAAAATGCAATTTTTAATTTTTTTTATTTTCTTAGGTGAAATGACTGTTTTCTGATCAATACAGCATTAATTGGTTCTATAACGTCTTATTACTTGCGATTTAGAGCGAATACAGTGGCCGCTTGCAAAACTAACGTTCCCACATATTTAATACAAACTTATCTGAAAACTTTAAGAGGACAACAGCTTCTTGACAGACCCTAAAGATGCCATTTTTTAAAGTAAAGAATGGATTATATGAAAGCCTGACTATGCGAGTGTATTCATGTTGTCACCAGATTGCAATACAGAGAAAAGTATGGAAAGTAACTCCTCAGTGTAAACAAGAGAGTTCATTGGCCAAATCTGCCTTCCCGAAAAACAAAGGGTAAAAAAGAAGTGTTATGGTGACAGATTGAACGCCAGACTGAACGGCGTAAACGGGAAAAGGTCTGCAACACGAGATAGTAAATCTTCGACGAACCAAGGTCCAGAGGCTAGGATGATGATGACAGCTCGAAAATTACAGAGGGAAAGGAACCACGTAATTTTCGGGTTTTTTGATACAAAATATTCATGCATATGTGCGTATATACATGATATATGTATATATATATGTGTGTGTAAATAAATCCTTCTGTTAAAGCAGGTACGTGTCACGTATAAAAGGCCCATTAAGGACGATGTTTTAAATCTATAAGGACTACATTTCGGTGACTTTCTTCCACCCATTTAAGCAGTGAATGACAGAGGAGTTTCATTAGAGAAACATATATAATATAATATATATATAATATATATATATATTTAACTATATATTAATATATAGGATAGCATACATACATACACATATTTCTCTTAATGAAACTTCTTCTGTTCATTCACTGCTTGAAATGGGTGGGAGAAGGTCACCGAAATGTAGTCCTTATAGATTTAAAACAGTGTTTTAACGGGCCTTTTATACGCGATACATATCCTGTTTTAACAGAAGGATTTATTTACACACACACACGCACACACACACACACAGACACACACACACACACACACACACACACACATATATATATATATATATATATATTATATATATATATATATATATATATATATATTTTAAAAGATTTTGGTTGTTGTTGCATGAGAAGGTATCATACTATACCTACAATAAAAGATCTAAAATTGGTTAATCCAGTTCATAAGACGACGAGCACCGAAACAGACTTATACACAGACAGACAGAGGCAGAAGACAGACCGTGTGCCAGGAACAACAGCACCTGAGACGGAATTTTAATTGCAAAAATCTCCGCGCGAGAGAAAAGAGAATAGAACCGTGGAAGCGAGGCAATGCATCAACGGCGAGACAGAAGGAAAAAGGAGAGAGAGAGAGAGAGAGAGAGAGAGAGAGAGAGAGAAGAGAGATACCCTTTTGGCATTCATGAAAGCGCAAAAGAAGCTTTCTTCACCAGCGTATCTGCCCCGTGGGTATCGGAAGGTTGGAAGGGGAGGGAGGGAGAAGGAAGGGCTGGAATAGAGGGAGAGGGTGGGAAGGGAGGGAGGGAGTGGCAAGGGAATGAGAAAGAAAGAATCACCCACGGAGTTGAGGTTCTGCAGGAAGATGTTGGGGTTGGGAGGAGGAGGAGGGGGAGGGGGGGAGGGGGAGGAGGAAGGGATGCAAGGGTGATCGGAGGTCACTCTCTCTCTCTCTCTCTCTCTCTCTCTCTCCCCCAATGCCCAAAATCACCAGGTGTCCTCTCGGGCCACTCCCCAATAATTTAGACCTTCCTAAATGCTATGTAATTTTCCGACAGCCATATGTGATTTCGTCTTTAAGTCGTGTAATTTCCTTATTTGCATGCTTTATGTTCCGCCGCTCGAAGATAGGAATTTTCGTCCTCGATGTGAGATATTATTTTTTCTAAGCACGCTCTCTCTCTCTATCTCTCGTGCCCTATCTTATTCCTCCTCATCCTCCCCCTCCCATTTCCTCCTCCCCTCCACCTCCCCCTCCTTCGCATGCACCACTGCGCATTCCGAATAACATGTGAAAAGGTGCTAGTGTTCTCTCTCTCTCTCTCTCTCTCTCTCTCTCTGTCCATGAAACATTGGCTCAACGAACTGAAAAAATGGCTTAACTAATTACATGTTTAACAGAACTTCTATAAATCCTCTCTCTCTCTCTCTCTCTCTCTCTCTCTCTCGATGAAACTTGATCTTAACGAACTGAAAAAAATGGCCTTACTGATTAGCCTACCAGTTTAATATAACTTCTCTCTCTCTTTCTCTCTCTCGATGAAACTTTAGCTCAACGAACGGGAAAAATTGCCTTGTTAACTGTTTAATAGAATCTCTCTCTCTCTCTCTCTCTCTCTCTCTCTCTCTCTCTCTCTCTCTCTCTCTCTCTCTGTCCATGAAACTGGCTCAGCGAACTGAAAAAAATGGCTTAACCAATTACATATTTAATAGAACCTCTATAAATCCTCTCTCTCTCTCTCTCTCTCTCTCTCTCTCTCTCTCTCTAAAAACAATCTGTCAATAAAGAAAAAGTTTTCGTGTCTCAGAGTCTTTTTATAAAAAAAATAAAAATAAATTATAAAATACCTGTAAAATATACACTGATTGTCAGGAACCACGTAGCATAAAATAATGACCAGCCATCGCTTGCACTTTTATCATAAAATACGTCACGCATTCTGGCCTCTCTCACTCTCTCTCTCTCATGAAGCACGTCACAAACACTGGCCTCTCTCACACACACACACATGAAGTAAGTCACAAACACTGACCTCTCTCTCTCTCTCATCCGTACGTAGAAATACTAACATCGCGACCTCCTCTCTCTCTCTCTCCAGTATGTCACAAATACTGGCATCACGATCTCTCTCTCTCTCTCTCACCAGTACGTAGAAATACGGGTATCGCGATCTCTCTCTCTCTCTCTCCTGTATAATACTGGCATCGCGATATCTCTCTCTCTCTTTCTCTCAAACATACATACGTATATCAACTATTCGATCACAATAATTTTCAAGAGATTGCAACATTCAAGATCACTGAATAAAATTGTCTGTAGGATATGACAACCTTCATTTTCTGAATCAAACCAACTTTCAATAATTTTATTTTCTTGTCTTTATCAGACCTAGTCATCAAAACACCACAGAAGACTGAAGAAAGAAAAAATAATAAATAAATAGAAAAATAAATGAAATCGAGTTTTCTGTACCGCATATAATCAAGGTCACCGAAAGTAGATCTATCTTTCGGTGGTCTAAGTATAATGCTGCATGAGCCGCGGCCCATGAAACTATCAGCCCGCCGTGGTGGCCTGTGTTCTTGCGGTGCCAGAGGCAAGATCGTGGTGAAATTTACCACTATATAAAATAAAAATGACTCAGGATAAAGGGCTGTAATTTGGTACTTTTGATGATTGGAGGGCAGATGATCATCGCACCAATTTGCAGCCCTCTACCCTCAGTGGTTTTTAAGATCTGCGGACGGACAAAGAAAGGCATCTTGATAGTTTTCTCTCACAAAAAACTGAAAATTGCAAACGTGTCCCCGATCCCAAAACTCAAACACAAAAACAGGAAGGAAAAGAAATAGAAAGGAATGACGAGGAAATGAAGCCGTGTAATAATTACGGGGAACAGACGTCAGCCGTGTTTATGTCATCATCACCGGAAGGAAGTAAATGAGATACAATTATCATTATGATTATTATGGCTGCAAACTGACCGGCAGACCAGGCGTCGCGTACTTTCCGTCTCTTGATAGCATCATTTTCGATGGAATTTGAGTTTTTTCTTTTCTTTTTTTTCGGCGAATTCTCGTATATCTGCATTATTAAAGTCAAAGATTTTGTCCTTTCTTTTATTTATTTGTGTATTTATTTTTCCATTGTTTAACTGAGGGAACCAGGTGACAAGTCTTTACTTTCCGTCTCTTGATAACGTCATTTTCGATGAAATTCGAGATTTTTTTTTTTTTTTTTTTTTTTTTGCAAATTCTCGTATATCTGCATTATACAAGAGTCAAAGCTTATTTGGGGAGTTTTTCATTTTATTTTATTTATCTTATTTTATTTTATTTCATTATTTTTTTGCCATTATTTAATTGAGGGAACCAGATGACAAGTCTTTACTTCAGAGAATTCTTGTTATCTCTACATTGTTAAAGAGACAAAGATTTTTTCGGTGTATTTTTTTGTTTGTTTGTAATTATTTAATTGTGGGACAACATACTCAGCGCAATAAATCAACAGGGCGGGAAATTAGCCTCTTGTAATGATACATATATATCTCTCTCTCTCTCTCTTTCTTTGGAGACAAGTAAAAATTACTCAATTCATCAACAGAAATCCTGTTAGATTTAGAAATATGATCAAGTGGAAAATGGTAATTCAATAATAATAATAATAATAATAATAATAATAACAATAATAATAATAATAATAATAATACAAGCAGCATCACAGCAGGACAATCAATAACATGAACAGCTAATTCTCATTTTTTTTTAATCAGAAACACTACACCACGATGGAAAAAAACAAAAGTGTATCAAATGACGTCACTATTCCTCTTATCTGTAGAAAAACGAAGAAAGAGAGAGAGAGAGAGAGAGAGAGAGAGAGAGAGAGAGAGAGAGAGAGAGAGAGAGATTTCCACCGATATTTTCCAGACTCTATAGAAATGCAACTCCCGTTCAATTTCCTGTGTGGCTCGAAGCGACGTGTCCGAATGCCTGCCAGAAAAAAATGCGACAAGGGGTGGGGGTGGGGTTTCACGTTCGAATGCGTGTCAAGAATTCGAGGGGGGTGATTTACGTGTTCGAACGCGTGTGGAGAATGCAAAAGTGATTGGCGTGTTCGAATTAATGTGGATAATGCAAGAGTGATTCACATGTGGAGAATGCAAGGACGATCTGCGTGTTCGAGCACGTGCGGAGAATGCGAAATTAATACTTGTGGAGAATGCAAGGGTGATTTGCGTGTTCGAAAGCGAGTGGAGAATGCAAAAGTGAACTACGCGTGGAGGTTGCAAAAGCAAAAGAATGCGATAAGGTGATCTACGTGTCCGAATGCATTCGGAAGACTTGAGTTAGCGGTTTGCTCGCACGAAATTCGTCGAGAGAATCCGAGTATGATTCTTGTAACTTAAATGAGTGCAAAGTTTGCAAGGTGATGTGCTTGTCAGATTGCATGCAAAGAATACGAGAGTCATTTATGTATCCGAATGCGATTCACGTATCCGGACGAGTGTGGATTTTAGGGGAAACGTTTTCAAGATTCCGAACAAGAGCACAGTATAAGATTTAGATTCACGTGTCCGATTGCGTACTACAGAGAATGAGGAGACGGGGTTAATCGTGTGTCCGAATGCTTTCACGGAATATGCGAGTTAATTTCGTGTCCAAATGAGTGAAAATATGCGAGGGGACGGTTTACGTGTCCGAATGCATGAAAAGAATGTGAAAAGCGAATCACGTGTCCGAATGCTTACAGAACACTCGAGAAGGCATTTAATATTGGTACCATCTGGAGCTTGCCCAAGACAGATTAAAAGGGGCCAAATAAATAAAGGGCACAAAAAAAAAAAAAAAAATTGTTTCGCTAACCCCCGGTGCGCCACCTCTCTCTGTCTCTCTTCCTCTCTCTCTGAACGTTTGTAGTTCAAAAGAGCAAATTACTTAATCATTTTAAATTACCTAAACCACTGTCGTGTACATAATACAAACTCGATGAAGGTATATAATATATATATATAATATAGATATATATATATATATATAAGAAATAGATAGATCATATATATATATATATATTGATATATATATATATACATAACATATATATATATATACCATATATATTGGATATATATCCCAGCATTAGTTCGCCAGCCAAAACAACTTTGACAGTCAGACAACCACCATTTCTTGCTGAAAAAGCATAAGAGTACAATATATATATATATACTATATATAGATATATATATATATATATTATATATAATATATAATATATAATATAGTACTATACATAAATATATATATATATATTATATATTATATCATATATATATAAGATCTATTTGTACTCCACGTCCGCGCGTGTGCGAGAGAGATTACCTGACGATTACGCGATGATCGTTTCCACCCTTCCTCCGGGGAGGGGATTACCTCGTCGAGCGCCCTACCCCCACCCCCCAGGATGGACCGAGTTACCACTTGTTACAGTTATTGAAAGCAACGACGTTGGATCTAATTTCCGAATTGAATGCAATGTGCTAGACCGAGTTCTGGGAGAGAGAGAGAGAGAGAGAGAGAGAGAGAGAGAGAGAGAGAATTGAACTCAATAGAGAATTAGGCCAAAAGCAAAGAACTGGGACCTATGAGGTCATTCAGCGCTAGAAAGGAAACTGAAAACAAAAGGTTCGAAAGGTGTTACAGGAGGAAAACCTCAAAGCAGTTGCACTGTGAATCAATTATTACGAGATAGTGGATGGAAGAGAGAGAATATGAATGGAGGTACAGTAAAAGAAACGAAAAGGGGTTGCAGCTAGGGGCCGACCGAAGGCACGCTGCAAAGAATCGGTGCACCGCTACGGGGAGAGAGAGAGAGAGAGAGAGAGAGAGAGAGAGAGAGGCTGGCACAGAGGTCAACAGCGTGATGAAGGCTTGACATTCGCGGCCATTATTCAAAAGAGCTGGGCAGGAAGATTCGGGTATATCATAATTAAGTCTTATCGAACAATCATGACAAATCGTCCATAGGAGAGAATTTTTGCGGGGGGGAAAAATCCACTTTTGAGATTTTCAGTTCATACCCAATAGGCTTTCAATACTTGGCTATAGTACAGCTGTTTGGCGTGTGGTAGATCTCACGAAAAATGTTAAGTTTATCTTACTTTTACCAAACCACTGAGCTGATGAACAGCTCTCCTAGGGCTGCCCCGAACGCTTAGATGTTTTTATGTGGCTAGGAACCTATTGGTTACTTAGCAACGAGACCAACAGCCTATTGTGGGATGCGAACCACATCGAGAAATTAATTTCTCGATTCCGCGTAGGCAGAGCGGGGAATCGAACCCGGACCCTGAGATCGGTAGTCGAGCATGTAACCGACTCGTCCAACGAGGAACTTGTAGAGCTCTCGACTAGTGTCTAAAGGGCGTAGGGGTAGCAAGGTCATCCCAAACCCAATCTGACCCAACGGGTCAGAAGATAAAAGGCATATGGTGTAAAAATATACAAACACACGAGAGAGAGAGAGAGAGAGAGAGAGAGAGAGAGAGAGAGAGAGAGAGAGAGAGAGAGATCCAACATCAATGCTTCCAGTAACTACAATAAGTAGGGCAGAACCTCGAAGAGGTATTTGGTTTGATAACGATCATCAGGTAAACATCAGGTAACCTCTCATGAGGTAACTAGCTTTGCCCTGACTTAGTATCGTAATGTGCATTGCTATTAGTGATTATCCTTTTCATAATTAAAAGCCTTAATATGTTTATAGCAGTATAATTCTTAAACAATTGACAGAAACTGAATTATCTTTCTAAGGAATTATTCCTTATGACGAACCATTCTGCCTTTAATGTCAGGTTAAATGGGATTGAATCGATTGTTTGAGAGAGAGAGAGAGAGAGAGAGAGAGAGAGAGAGAGAGAGAGAGAGAGAGAGAGAGAGAGAGGAGCGGAGTGTTTCCAACTTACAACAAAGATTTACTTTTATGTTAATAAAAAAAAATACGTGTCTCTCAGTATCTCGTTCAGAATATTTTTATAAAATAACAGAGGGAAAATACTGACCTCAGAAAACCTTGTTGTAAAACCCCTTTTAGAGTAACCATAAACCAATCAATCAACCCCTAGAAAACCCATCAAAAGCAAGATTTCTTCATAAAGCAAGGTCTATGTCAAAATATGAAAGGTGATTTTATTTACTAATATCGTATGCTTTCCAAAATTCTAAACCTTTCCAGTCTCGCATTTTCTCGTCACGTGATCTGGAATGACGCAACCTATGGCTCTCAAATCTATTCCAAGCGCAGAGGAACTCATCTTCGGTCTACGATTTACCAAAACTTTTAAAGATTATAATAATTCTTGAAAACGTTCCTGAAAAGGCTACTACTTCTGCGCGAAGCAAATGGCACATTTGGGAATTAGCCTCAAGTGCAGTTGCGTAAGATAAATGACAGTATTGATTGCATCCCACACTGAGGAAATGATTGTGTGGGAGTGGCTACTACAATCATAGCCACACAAGAAAGCCTTCAGCCGCACTAACCGCTAAGAAAACCGCCCGTACAACAATTCTCCCCACAATCTCGTCAGACTGAATTGCTGCTGTACACGCCTACGCCCACACCTTGGGTGACCACCGCAACCCACATTTACCCACACCCATTCTCATCAGAATGAATTGTTGCTACATGACTCTACACCCACACCTTAAGTGAACACCGTCACCCACATTTACCCATAGCACTACCCCCGCCCACACTTCTACCCCACCTACCCTCGTCAGACTCTATCGCTGCTACACGCTCACGCCCACAAATGAAGTAACCGCCTTCACCCCACACTTATTTCCCACCCACTCACTCAGGGTCGCTCTTCTTGTTGTTCTTGTTCAGGGAGGGGGTGGGTGGGGGACGAGGAGGGGGAAGGGGGAGGGGGCAGTCTGGGCGTGGCAGGATAAACCGACTTCCGGTTAACCTGTGTGAATCGATTCTGCAATGTCCCGAGCTCGCCCGGAGAAGAGTTGTGGTCCGCCGGGCCATGTGGAAAAGCCAGCGCTCTTGCGTCAGGAGACAGTCACGAACTCTCTCTCTCTCTCTCTCCACTTTATACGCATGATCTTATCTGGACTGACTTAATCTTAAAATACTAACATTCCTCTTCATAGATTATTATTTGCGTAACTGAAGGCTCTCTCTCTCTCTCTCTAGCACGTATGCATGAACTCAAGAAGATTAACCAATCCTGAAATTCAAAGACATCCATTCTTGAAGGGAAGACGCCGACGGCACGGTCAATCGGATAACCTAATCTAGACCAAGAAAGGGATTCAGAAAGAATGACGGGACTTATCCGCTCATTATGAGGTACAGCGTCTCTTCGAAAATGTACGGGTCGTGGAAAACAGACTAAGATGAGACTTCCAAAGCGTGATCGCGGAAGAGTAGTAAGGTCCACTTAACGTGGAATGTTAAATTAACTTCTTCCCATAATATGGAATTGGGAAGTGACGGGTGGGGATGTAGTCTTATCCTAAAGCCGTGGCGAACGATTCTGGAGGAATCGCCATCATCGTGCAGTGGCAAGCTACCTGTCCCTCATTGTGTCTGATCTTGTAACAGGAGGTTGCCACGTCACGATAACGAAACCTTCAGACTAATTAGCGCAGCGAAAACATCTTTGTATTCCTTCAACTACAGTCCAGTGATCGTCTTGAATGAGGAAGAGGATGCACCACACCGAAATTATAATTGTAGGAAATATTACTTTCTATTAAATGAAAACCTCTTTTTTCCTATTACAAGAACCAAGATATACTTAAGACAGTCTCAATAAGGCGAAATAGGCCAAACCGCCCTATCATTTTCAAACACGCCCGTTGTCTTTTTTCTTTTCTTTTTAGGTAGTAGTTTCAATACTACTATTACCACTAATAATAATATAATAAAAATTAAAAAATACGTCGTTTCTATAAAGTGTATAATGCTATATAATCCGCGGCCCATGAACCTTTCAGCCACGGCCCGTTCGTGGTCTGTCCTACATTGTTGCCAGATGCACGATAATGGCTAACTTTCATCTCAAATCAAAACTGCTGAGGCTAGAGGGCTGCAATTTGTTGTCTGATGATTGGAGGGTGGATGATCAACGTACCGTTTTGCAGCCCTCTAGCCTCGGTAGTTTTCAAGATCTGAGGGCGGACAGACAGACAAAGCCATCTTCATAGTTTCGTTTTACACCGAACTAAATATGAGAGCGAGGAAAAATCAGAGAAGCTGAACAGCGAAACCGCAGCTTCCATGTCACAGCTATCGATGACGAGGGTCCCTGAGGAAGTCTACTAAGGACCTAGTGAGTAAGGACATGATTCGTCTCTTCATCTCGAATATTTCTGATTGTCATGAAGCCTTGTGTGGCTGGTAGTAGTGGCTTCAGAATCACTGATCGTACTGTGGTCAGATTTTGAGCGCTGGTCAAAATCTTTTATCTATATATATGCAAACACTGGCGTCACAAAAGACAACAGAAATATGCATTATGTTACCCTTAACGGAAAATTTGATTAAAATATGATTTGCATGACGTCTCCAGAGAAGAATGTTGTTTTGGACTGAGCTGGCCTTATGCCAGCGCAGACTCTTGCTCATAGAGCACCCCGTAATGCAGAGAAGTTTAAAAAATAATGCAATTTATACTGACGCCACTGTAGAAAATGTCGTTTTAAAAATGTTATAATCACAACATTAGAAAAAATATATTCTTAAAAAATAAGTCAGGTTGACGATACTTGAGAAAATGTTAATTGTCAAATTAAGTTACCGGGTCTATCCAGCTTAAGAAAACTTTTTTATTTATCTCATTTGTTTTTATCTTGGCCTATTTACGCGAGTGTCTTCGCGATAGTACAGATACTGAGCGGAAGTTGTGTACTTGAGGTTTATTCAACAAATCGATTTTATTAACAGTCTGTGGGTTTAGTTCATTACTGAATATAATATAATAATATAATATATATATATATATATATATATATATATAGATATATATATAACATATATATATATATATAATATATATATATATAATATATATATATATATATATATATATATATATATATAATAGCCAGCTTGTACAAACTTTTAAGATTTCACTTAGTAATTTTTAATGAAGAATTATATAATGAATTCTATTTTATTGTCATTAAAAAAATATAAAAAAATAAAAAAATATAAAATATAAACGTAGCCTTATATAGTCATACTTATATAATATATATTATATATATATATAATATATACATATATATAATATATTATATATTATATATTAAAATTAAAAAATTATAAGGCTACGTTTATATTTTATTACTATTTTTTTTAAATTATGGGTTTTTTTTTAATGACAATAAAATAGAATTTATTAATATAATATATATATATATATATATATATATATATTATATATATATATATATTCATATATAACTATATATACGTATATTTACATATCTACTTTTAAATTATGTTTTATTGATTGAAAATCACATAAACCCTACTATGTAATCCTTCACTACGAAGTACTAAGTGAAATTTATGAAGTTTCTAAAAGCTTATATCACAGACTAGTGACGGTGCAGAGAAATCGCAGATCGACGAGCGAGGTGGTGTGGTAGCTGGGCCAATGTTTGGGGAAGCATTTTGATGACACAAGCACAAATACTCAAAACAAGACGAAGAAGAAATCTGGGGCACCGCCGTCCTACTTTTCTGTTCCTTGTTGACATTTCCTTCATTTAAACGATCCGTCTTAGAGAGTTGTTTTTTTTTTTAATCACGTTAAAATGGCTTATGTATCGTTTTTCTGAGTCTCGACTCTGCTATGTCTTTTTTCTTTCTTTTGTTGTAAGTTAAGTATATCTTAGTTTAACCAGACCACTGAGCTGATGAACAGCTCTCCTAGGGCTGGCCTGAATGATTGGATATTTATACGTGGCTACGAACCAATTGGTTATCTAGCTACGGAACCTACAGTTAATTGTGAGATACGAACCACATTATATCGAGGAATGAATTTCTATCACCGGGAACAAATTCCTCTGATTCCGCGTTGGCAGAGCCGAGAACCGAACTTCGGACCACCGGATGAGTAGGCGAGCGCGAAAATCCCTCGTCCAACGAGAAACTTTTTTTGTACTAAATGGATGTAATTCGGTATATGACAACTTGTTGTATGCCTAAGTTAGTATGAGAGAGAGAGAGAGAGAGACAGAGAGAGAGAGACGCATTGTGATAAGAAACCAAGAGTAAACTACAAAAATGTAGAGGAACTGCAATAACACGCTTGTCTCCAGGTCATTTCATCACATATAAAATTAAAATGTCAACGTCTGGGTTCTGCACCATTACGGCAATTAGTTACATTGAATATCATTAGGAAAGCAGTAATTATAGAATATCGTAAAACATAATCTTTTTGCATAAATTTATTCATCACCTCTGTGAAGAAGTGGAAAGATGTTTAGTAGGAATAAAATCTTATCCGCAAAGACCATAAACACTTTAGAGAAAATCATTTCAGAAGCATTTAATGCCATGTAGTTTTGCCTGAATGTTGCTTAGTAAATAGCATTATCGTTAAATATCTTCTAGGACGCGAGAAAAATAATTAAATCAATTAATTAGTTAATAAAAAATGTCAGTTAATAACTGAAGGCTACAATACAAACCCATGCGGAACACAATCAATTTTTTGCTTTCGTTTTTAGATAAGAGTATGAGTTCACAAGACTAAAAAAAAGACAATAAACCTAAAATGGCTCTCTTCAGTGAACAAATAACCATGGAATTTTGAAAGCCTTCATTTTTATTTACTAACATTTCAGTAAATTTAATATAGGTTAAACGGAAAAACTTTACTCAAGTCCACACCAATTGTGTACCAAGTTCAACAACACAAACACGTAATTCAAGTATTCCATTTCTCAGGTGGTGGGTCTTCTTTTCACAATTTTCAGCGAAGTGGGGATGGTGTAACAAGTTAAGTAGAAGAGGAAGGAATTCTGTACAACAATATTAAGAATGTTAAGAAATTCACAGTCTCGTGAAGAACAATCTGTTATAAAAAAAATGCACAATTATATATTAAAATTATATTATTATATTAGAGTATATTACATAGTAATATGCTTCAATATATAATTGTGGATTTTTTACAACAAAATATTAAGAATATTAACAACATTTACTGTTACCTGCAATAGGACATTACAGAACAATTATTCACCTGTGTCATGAAACTCACTCATCACCGACCCATTTCAAATGATGTCCAGACTAAATGTAGAGATATCTTAATTTCTCCGTAATACCTTAACACTGTACGTATGCCACTGGAAATACATCAAACGCACTTATCAAATCCAGTGATTGCATACGCCTCACAATATTCATATAACACACCTGTTTCATTTCAGTTGCTGATCCGCTGCTGATTATTATATTGCATCAAAACTTGTTCTTTAGATGACAAAATAGTCAGCGCATAATATTGTACCTAATGCTCATCCTGGGCTTACGCTGCTTATCCTTCCTTCACACTGAATTATAGTCTACACTTTCTGAATAAATTGGGTAATAAATCTCTGCAAGAAAACATCGCAAAATCCGCCAATAAACTGCCAAAACACGCCAATAAATTTTGTTGATAGTAATTTTTGGCAGCTACATTATACTACTGTGGTATGTGTGAAATAAAAAAATATTGTGGCTTGATGAGCAGAAAGAACGATTATTTAACAAAAGAGAAAACTTGTTAAATTCAGATGAATCTGAAACTAGCTTTATTTATAGCTGCGCAAACAGATAACCTTTACGAGTTTTCCACAGGGTAAGTTGACACTACAGCATATGTTATTAGTACACATACTCGTACATATCTCATATATACATATCACTAACAGGCTTAAAACATGTCAACGAATCTTTGCCAAATCCTGGATAATCGTATGAAGCACTGGTTATTTGTTTGTTTGTTTGTATGGCGTTTTTGCTTTGCATGGAACCAGTGGTTATTCAGCAACGGGACCAACGGCTTTACGTGACTTCCGAACCACGTCGAGGGTGGAACTTCTATCACCAGAAATACACATCTCTTACCCCTCAATGGAATGCCCGAGAAGTGAACTCGTGGCCACCTAGGTGACAGGCCAAGACCAAACCGACCGCGCCACTGAGTTGTTGACAAGTATTCTAACACTTTTGCGTTCTGTGTGCGATAAGTTACCGATATGTTAATGACGTATTTTACTGCAATGCGGACGCTCCCTTAGATAAGACTGGAAGATCGAAATTGTTCTATACAAAATCATATGATACACCGAAAAGACGCAACGGTCGATAGCTAGTAATATTTTGCAACATATTCTAAATGGATAAAACGGTTACAGCTCCTTACTGCCATATTTTGGGTCACAACGCTTTGTGACCTGTCGTTTTAACTGTGACCTTCATTCTCGTCGGGATATGTGAGTTTTTTTCTTTCCGTTCATCCCGAGATCAAACAAATCAAAACAAAACAAGGATGACGAGATAACACAAACTTCCTTTAAATGGAACCTGTTAAAGCATTAGAAAAGGTACAAATGTTCATGTTAAAGCATTAGAAAAGGTACAAATGTGCATTAACTAGAGAAAATATTAAGAAAGAGATCCTTGCACAAACGTAATAGAATGCAACCATTGCGAAATAATTACTTAGGAAAGGAAGAACTCCCATAAAGAAGAAAAAAAATCCCATATCTTCAACTAAATCTACAAAAGAGACAACAGAAAGAAACTATATTGCATCACATACCACTCATATGAGAGAAGAAACACAGAGACACCCAAGTACCTTGGGTCTGCGAGGGTTAAAACGAGAATGCGTATCATCGGGTGATTAGGTACACCCTTGGGGAACTCCGGCCTGGTATTGCTTCTCGGGAGAATGCAGATACGCAGAACAATGGGCTTTGGGTCATTTGAATCTTCCCGTGGCCTAGCGCTACCGCTGGAAGGGTAGATCATGCTGAATCTAATGGAATGCAGTTTAAGCCAAGACCAAGCACTCGAACCTATGAGGTCATTCAGCGCTGGAAAGGAAATTGAGAGTAGGTAGATAACCCACCTCTGGAAAATCATCTTGGAATGTACGAATTCACAACGGGTATTGTTAAAAATAGTATGTTCATATAGGGTTGGAATTAAAATCATATCAGTATTTCCATATAAGACTGATTGGATCCGAATTAACACATCTCTACAGATTAAAATGAAAGTATCAGATATTCGAGAACACTTCCAGGCAGGATTCGGAAGCTTAGACCAAGAACAGTCCTTAAAATAAGGGTCTGGATAGATCACAGCAACCACAAGTCTTCCGGCTGACTGGAAAAATCAAAAGTAAACCTGTCTTTCCATATACTTTAAGGACTGTTTGTATTACAAACATACGACCGGAAGAACAAAATGGAATGGAATGGAATATATAGAGTTAAGGCCAAAGTCCAAGCACTGGATCGTATGAGCCCACTCATCCCTAGAAAGGATATTGAGAGTAGGTAGATTTGAAAGGTGTAACAGGAGGAAAACTTCGTTGTTCCACTTTGAAATAATTGTTAGGAGAGTGTGGATAGCAAGATGAAAGAAAGATATGAATGGAGGTACAGTAGATGGAACGAAAAGGATTGCAGCCAGGGGCCGAAGGGACGCTGCAAAGAACCTTAAGTAATACCTACAGTGCACCCTGTATGGTGGACTGACGGCACTACTCCCCTAAAATTCCAAAGGACTGGAAAAACTACTAACTTCCCAAATCTTTATATCGGGAGGCTGGAAAAATACCCAAAACCCACCAGTCTTATAAGAACTTTAGAGCAGAAATGATTGTGAACAATAACCCCATAGATTATTTCAGATGACTTCTTGTGACAACTTACAACACTGAACGTTCACTGAACGAGCCTTATAAGCCATTTCAGACCAGTGACAAGAGAACCTTAGTCTTTTGTGATAAATATGATAAAGGACTCCTCTTTTGCATAAACGAGCTGTGGACCTCCATTTTATCGCTCCTTCTTCATTTATATATCTTAGTTTCTAAATTCTACTCCACATCACACATCATCAAATGAAAAAAACATTAATTCCCTCAAACCGGTTATAAGATAAAGCAATTTGGACTCATTCATCATTGGAAAAAAAAAAACGGAAAAAGAAAACCTCTCGGAGTCGTTTTATCAATATCACCAGAAAATCAACGAGATAACGAGGGAATTCTTTCCGTACAATTACAAATTAACCTAATATTTACCTTCGCCTTTGTCTCGGCCCGAAAGCAATAAAAGAGATAAAGGAGAATACTGCCTGATTAATGCAAAAACCAGTTCTGGTGCGCAAATAAGGCGATATAATTACTCAGGGGGAATTAAGCCGACCATCAAACTATTTTATAACCTGTAAGATCTCCTCTCCCTGGCGGGACGCCCTCTCGTCCGGGACGCCTCTTTTTGGGAGATTTTTTGAGAGCTCACGGTGGGTGAGTAACCTCCTTTTTTTCTTTTTTTTTTCTGTTGTGGTGATGAAAGGGGGCGGAGGGGAGGGAAGGTCTTCGTGAAGGGCTAGACCACTGGACAGACCCTCTCAGCCTGTGTGAGAGGTGTAATACAATTAAACGAAACTGAATACAGACAATACTGGACAGAATTAACTCTGGTAAACATCCACCGTCATTAGTGCAGACTTTACCTACTTTTTCTCAGTTTCTGCTGAATCCGGAGATTCAAAACCAGGCTTCTTCTCTTACTTACCGCACTAGCGGACCTTTTGGGCAAGGCCCCTGCTGGCATAAGGGTTAATGTAAACAACCAACCAACCTGCCGCCCACTGCTAGCAGTCTAAATTCAGGGCAAAAGGATGAGGTTACTTTGCAACAGGTTGCAGGCTACGAGACAATACTAGACTGTAATACTGACCCTCAAGATCTATGTCGTAGTTGGTAGACTTCTAAACAGGGCGTCAAAACTGACAATTCAAATCTAACCAAGACACATCAAAATAAAATATGCCCATATCTTCCTTATGCATTCTTCGACCACAAATAGCTGAGCATCATGAATTGAAAACAAGATTTGGCAATGTTAAACAATGATTCGCTTCATGGCAACGCCATCTTGCATTCATCATCATCATCTTCGCCATCACCTCCAACACCGAGCACACAAAGAGCTCCAGGGAAATTTCGCCGCCAAGTCTTTCATGTGCGTTATCTTCCACGAATCTCCACTCGGTTCCAACCTCTCTTCTGGTTCAAATTCTAGTAGGTGTAGGTCTTCCAACTCTTCTGCTGCTCCCAAGAGCCCAACTTACTATCGTGCACTATTCTCCATTTTCCCTTCGGTATTATATCTTTTGCATATGTAACTTCTGTCATTTCTCATTCTGTCCTGCCATCTGATTCTTGACGCTCTTCTCATAGATTTAGTTTATTCTCAAATCGAAAAGAACGTTTCGATATTGTATTTTGTATATACATACTAATGAGAATTAAAAGCAAGTCAGGATGAAGAATATAAATATATTAGGGTAGATAATACTGTGATGATCGTAATGTTTTCGCTGATTCGTTTTTGCGTACGATGATTGTGTGTGTGTGTGTGTATTATATATATATATATATATATATATATATATATATATATATAGTATATATATAGATGTGCAAACAATATTGAATGCATATATATATATATATATATATATATATATATATATATACTATATATATATGTATATACATATATATATATATATATATATATATAGTATATATATATATATATATATATATATATATATATATATATATATATATATATATATATATATATATATATATATATATATATATATAATGGGCGCATGTGAGAAAGCTTGGACGCTGTTTCGGAGGCCAGAAAAGATGATTGCCTTTCCGGTCCGGCCTTTATATCCGGACTAGATTATACGTAATCAACCTATTATCACTATACACTCATTTACCAACAAGCCTCGTCTTCGTCTTTTCATAGAATGAAGAAATCGCCTTTCTGTCGTTTCGCCGATATCTAATTATTTTTTTTTTTAATATTGTAAATATCATATGTATATCTATTTACCAAATCTACCAACGATTCTTCTGCGGGCTTTTTCGAAATCTCAATTAGTGTATCCTGTCGAATAACTATAACTGTAAAAGGTCTGATAAAACAAGAAAAAGACGAGGTAAGGAAAGAAAGGAGATTCTATCAACTTCGTTCTTAACATAACCAAAAGGCAAAATATTCACAGATACATCCAAAACGCCTTTTGTTTTTAATAGAACCAAATTGTTCACAGGTACGTCCACAGTTATCCAACGTGAATGCAAGAATGAAAAAATTAATAACTATTGTAAATTTGAAGTCAGACAGATCAATTTCTTGTTATACAGTTTTTGCGAAAAATCTGGAAGAGTGACAGAGCTTTTGGCGTCAGCCCCTCTAAGGAGAGAATAACATATATATGTATATGCTTCCCTAAATAAGGACGGCTCCGGTGACAATCTGTCTCGGCCACATTCAGCATTAATTTACCCAACCAAGAATGAACCTGTATTAAAAAAAAACACACACACACAACGTTAGCAGTTCCATTACCTACACAAACTTTTTATTTATAAAGTGAATCCATCACTCGGCAACAACAAAAGCAAAAACAGAAGACAAAAAATGAAGCCCTTCCCCCGTCATTCCAGACACTTTTGAGGTTCCCGATGAGCTCGTAAAAAGGACCCTTTTTATGCCGTGAAATCAAACACAGGTCGGACAATAAATCTGACGTTATAAGAGGGACGGTATTCTGGAACCGCTTGGCTTTCATGTTGCCCAATACCCCGTGGGCAGAGGGGCATGGCCGCATTGAGAGATTTCACAACTTAGGGAGAGAAGGGAAGAATGTTTTTTTGGGATCATTGATATTTTCTGTATAATTATAATTATTATTAGACTAACCTTTTTAGTCTGGAATTCTATTCTCGCTTCCGTCTTCCCCTAATTCTCGATAACTTCGAGGGGCTTGTCTGACGCTGCCCTCGGATCCATTATTAGAATGTATTTTAATATTTGGAATTCTCCTCTCGCTTCCGTTTTCCCGTGAATCTTTTGAAATACTTCCTTCGAATTAATCTCATTCTTTCCAATATCTATGATCTGGCCTAAATGGGGGTGGATGGTAGCCAACCCTATCGACTTCTACCGTTTAGAAATAATTCCGAAGTCATATTAATAATGAAATTCAAAATCTACATTAATGTACGGGATATAATGTTGTTTCATACATTTAGAGCATACAGGTAAATAATCGGATCAATCAACACTGAAAATGATCCAGCTATATTTTAGTGACAATAACAGATAAATACCCTGATAAAGTTATTCCGAGCCCTCAAGTCTCACAGTACACAAGAAAAGCTAAAAACAAGGCATGATCCGACCTCCAGCTTACGCAGGGTGCATGCTAAAATCTACAGTCAAATAGCACTTTGTTTCACCGACGAAAATCAAAATAAATAAGCTATATTTTATTAGAAATAATTGTTCTGTACTGTTTGACATCCACAATACTTATTTTTCACATTTTCATTCTCATAAATAAATCATAAATATCTTATCCTAAAATTCATGTATCTTTATCTCAACGGGAAACGCCGTTTTCAGACTTTTTCAGGCTTTTCCGTGGGGCTTTCCTACCCCTCCCCCAACAAGAACAACAACAGCAAAACATCAAAAACGACAACAAAGTAATTCTTAGGCTTACTCCCCGAGGATGAATTAGGCGCACTGAATGGTACCTAGTAGATACAGGAATTAGGAATTTGGAAAAGCCTACAAACTGATCTACTCGTCTTGCAAAAGGGCGCCCCCTGCGCCCCACCCCCCCAGGCTCCAGGCAATTTAAAAAATCACAAAGAAACTGGACAGTAACAAGAGGTGTTTCAAATCTCAAAAAAATGCCTATGACAGCATTATCTTAGCGGCAACAGGTCTCTCCAAATTCTGTAATCAATTTAACTGACGGCTGTTTATCAGAAACCATCGATTCCAGCATTAAATTTTCCCGTTAAAAATTAAGGTTATTTACTCAGGTGACTGTGAAAAAAAAAATTAAATGATTATGTATCAGTATACTCAGAATATTCACATTTCCTGGAAATAAATTTTTCAGGTAACGAAGACTGGTTTGACTTAGAAACACCCTAAGAAAACCGAAAGCTTATCTAACAAAAGGGCTTTGGTCGTTGCCTCATCGTCATTGTGGCCATTCGAGACGTTTATTTAATGAAAAACAATGAAAATATTCTTATTAGTAACGAAAATGCATCATTTTACTCCGCTCAGCATCTCGAATTTCTTCATAAGAGTTCATCGGACTGAAGTCTGCTACCCCAGTCACTGTTCTTGTAGTAATTGGGTTTCTTTCCTAAATTTCTAACCTCGCTGATATAATCGGGCTCATTTTTGTCTTTTACCGTGATTTCCTTAAATCTCACAATTCCTTGCGATTTTGCCTTGAAAATATATATATATATATATATATATATATATATATATATATATATTATTATATATATTATATATATATATATATATATATATATATATATATATATATATATATATATATATATATATATATATATATATATATATATATAAATACACACACACACACACACATATATATATATATATATATATATATATATATATATATATATATATATATATATATATATATATATATATATATATATTACTTGTTATATATAAAGCAATACGTACCTAGAAATACACATCTATTTTTTTAAACGGTTAAATGTTTCACTGACCTTCTTAATGTAACAAAATGTTGCGTCATTTCACACAAATCAAGTTTTTCTCGTTGCTGATCTTGCAAACATTTTGTATCATTATCAATCTGACAGCCCTTTTCCGATGACAAAATCCAATCTCGTAAACGTTTAAAAGCTAAGAATCTTCATCGAAGTCATCGATAATGCTGACTTACATCAACAATTAATTCAGCACACGACGTCTCCTCGGATGGGCTAATAAGTCTTTGAGACATCCTAATCCTTGTAACTCCTTAAAACAAATTTTCTTCTTGATTGCAAAAGTCCATTCAGAATATTGGCGGTTCACAAAAACGTTCTGAAAAAACTACTATTACTTAAAAGTAATCAGTTATACTGATTTACACAAACATTCAATGTACTTACTGAGATACGTCATGCAAAACATTTGCGAATCTCAGAACCGTTCACCAATCGGCACCTCCCAAAAAAAAAAGAAAAAAAAATCATTCTCATACTATGAGTCACTTCTCATCAACGGCAGAACTTCATTCAAAACACTTTCGAATCTGACACATGTTTAATGACTCGTTCAAACTTCTTTTTTATTCTTTTATTTTATCCTAGAAAAACAAAATTATTTTACCCATCACGAAAAATACTTACGAATCTGACACACATTCAATGACTCACTCAAACTATTTTTTCTTTTCACCCTTCAAGAAAAACACTTACGAATCTGACACAAGTTCAAATGACTCATTCAAACTTTTTTATTTTTTTATTTTTCACCCTTCACGAATCTAGGCAATTAAAAGCGAACATTCCAACCTTCCAATTACGAAAGCGAATGCAATCCGGCGGCCACCTGTGACACCGCCACCGCTTGCTTGCTTGCAGCAAGCAACACAACCTCACGCACTGCATGAATATAAACCGCGCGGGGGGAATAATATAGTCATGACGTCATTCTCCCAGGCTTATGTTCTGCCTTCGACGAAATAAAAGCGCCAGATGACGAGCAAGTGTCGAGAAAGGGAATATGAAGTCGAATGGAAAAATAAAAGCGAGAAGAGACGATAGACTTCGAAAGCGAAATTATCAATAAATGTAAACGTTTTTTTTTTTCTAAGGTGCATGCAGGCATATTCATGCTGCATATACCTGTATACATCACAATTAAAAGGATACAGTTCACTAATAGACAAAGCAGACAGAATGACACGCATGCGCAGCTGGGATGACAGAGGCGCGCACGCACGCCCCTTGAGCTTTGGGCGCGCATGCGCACCGCTGAACATTACGGGAGGCGCTACCACCACCTCACCTCCTCCTCGGCGGGCATTCCACCGGGCTGCGTCATCAGGCGAAGGAGAGAGAGAGAGAGAGAGAGAGAGAGAGAGAGAGAGAGAGAGAGAGAAATAAGAAGAAACATTGAAGAAAGAGATGCAATCTTTTTACCTCACGCCTCTAGATCAATGGGTAGCGAGAGAGTTTTATCTTTTTTTTTCTTTGAGCTAACAAAACATACGTAACAACACGTACACATTATACACATTCACGCACGCACAGACATACATACACAGGCAGTTTGAACAGCAAGCACCTGCGAAACAATAAACCCTGTGGTATTCTGACAATCGTAGACTGAAGTTCATCTCAGCCGAAAGGTATGCAAATTCCTTTCTAAAATTCGTCCGGACGCTGAGAGTTGAAGAAAGTGTTCGCTCCCTCTCTCTCTCTTTCTCCATATATATACACACACACATATATATATATATATATATATATAATATATATATATATATATATATATATATATAATTCATATATACTTACATATACATGAATATTCAGTTTATCCCACTTCCCGAGACAAAAACAAAAATAATAAGACTAGATTTTTAGACAAAATAACGCTACACGACGTAAAGACTTCCTCACCTTAATATATATCGTGTTTCATCAGAGGACGGAATTACAGAAAGCGGAAATCAAATTTATTTTAAACGACATTCTCCATCTGGAGAGACTGGTGTCAGAAAGGTGGTGGAAGATGCTTTGAACCTTCAAACAGCGATAGAGGAGAGAGAGACGAGAGAGAGAGAGAGAGAGAGAGAGAGAGAGAGAGAAAGCAATTGTCAGTCGAGCACTACTCTAGAGGCTCATATATCTATCTATCTAACTATATATATATATATATATATATATATATATATATATATATATATATATATATATATATATATGTGTGTGTGTGTGTGTGTGTTTGTTTGTATGGTGTTTTTACGTTGCATGGAACCAGTGGTTATTCAGCAACGGGACCAACGGCTTTACGTGACTTCCGAACCAGGTCGAGATGAATTTCTATCACCAGAAATACACTTCTCTCACTCCTCAGTGGAATGGCCGAGAATCGAACCCGCGATCACCGAGGTGGGACGCAAACACCATACCAACCTCGCCACTGAGGCGCTGTATATATATATATATATAGTATATATATATATATATATATATATATATATATACATATATATACACACATAAGAAAATACACAATTCCAAATCGGGAATACACAAACACCTACAACGTTACGTTAACACATGCTACACGAACAAACGCAATACACATAAATGTTTGTACCGTATACATACACTTTTTTTCACACGTATTTGAGCATACAAAAAACAAGCGGTCATCTGTGATGTCAAATTGATTTCTTCAGATACAAGCTGATGCGTTATCACTTGGTCCTAATCTCTTCCACGGATTTTTGCTGGGCAGAGAATTAGCGCATAGTTTAACGCACATGTAAGTACTACATGCGTATCATGCGCGTTTGTGTTAATATATAGAATTTAAAGTTTAGTCTTCTTAAAAATTAACTAGGATAACGATAGATTTTGTACTTCATTTCAACTAAGTTTATTTTCAGAGAAAGTGTCTTATATATATATATATATATATTATATATATATATATATATATATATATATATATATATATATAATATGAAATTACATACATATATGTCTGCGTGTCTGCGCGAGCACAGAGAGAGAGAGAGAGAGAGAGAGAGAGAGAGAGAGAGAGAGAGAGAGAGAGACATGAACTTTCTCTAATGCGAAATAGACTTAGCAATCAAACTGTTACCTTACAGTACATTCTTCGTGCTTGTTGCTTGACCTGACCCCTTGTGAATTAGGCTACAAAGTCCAGTAAGTCACCCTTTCTGTTATACTTGTATCGAATGGCGTTCCTCAAGGGGCTGCTCTATCCCCTATCCCATTATCCTACCACCGGCAATTAACGTTCTTTCATCAAGGATTAATTGTGGACCGTTTTGTGAACCACGTTACTAATAAAATACGATTTAATATAATATAATATAATATATAACATAGAGGTCGCCTTCCATTCTAAGCGGTTCATTAACTGACTAGATATTGAACACTATTGCTACAACCGTCACGTTGAACGAATATTTCTTAGACAATTTTGAATGGAAAATCTTGATAAAAATTCTGAGTCTAACTCCTTTCCGCTCCTGGCTTCGTCCTGCCTTATCTCCTGAGAAAGATAAGTCATGCTGTAACTCGCTTCTCATATCAAATATCCTTCGCGTTAAGAGTTCAAGGTGTTAAAACACTTTTATTTAGCAAGGTTTTGAATTTCGTAGTAGATGTGGATATCCTTCGAAGGATCAAGTCTAAGGCAGAGTTGAGTGTTCCTGAAGAAGGAGACTTGTGTTCCTTAGAGCCCACATACTGTCTTCGTGGTCAAAGCAGCTCCCCAAATTGAATATTTCGAGATTTACACGTCTCTGCATGAGGTGTCGTCCTTGTATTTAAGTGTGAAGCAACTCCCTACATTGTTGTCAATTCAAACTGGTCTCCATAAATTCCTGTGATAAGTTTCCTTCTTTCTGGCGTCACATTTCGACAGGGAACTGGAACTCCACTTCTTGGGTGCCCTCTAAATCTTCATCATAATGTAAGGTCCATGAAATCTTTTCTTTTTCTTTTTTCTTTTTTTTTTTTTGGGGGGGGGGGAGTGGGGGCGGTGCTTTCTAAATTTTCATCAAAAGAGTCCATAATTTTTTTTTTACTTAAATATTCTCATGCAGACCGGGTAAGAAAAAGGCTGTTCTTTTACTTTGTAATTAGAATAAAAAGTTTGCATTTACATGCGTTTTCATAATACAGAAGCTCACTGCAACATAACCCAGTCAGTGAAATGCTACTCGTATCGCCATCAGGGCAAACGTTTGTCCTGTTACAGCCCATAACCTGATTTAAAAACAATAGGCTCTCCTCTACCACAAATACATACATACATTACACACACACATATATATATATATATATATATATATATATATATATATATATATATATATGTGTGTGTGTGTGTGTGTGTATAAAATAAACTTTTTGTTCCGTTATCCCACTGAAGCCCACCCGTTATTTTTTACTCCATTAAACAAGACCAAGACACTATTAGGTCACTCTAATTCTCTAATACATTTCAATATAATCTTATGCTATTCAGTAAGCCCATACATGAAGTCTGCTTAATTCACCTCTACTATACTACACAGACACATCATCCCTCACCATCGTTGCAATACCCACTATGGGAAGGGCAACCTTGTATGCATTGACTTTGCAATATCCATCTAATCCTTGGAATCAGAAGAGGACAGCAAAGAATAACAATGAGTCTCTAGTTGAATTCTCAGCTTGAAATACATGTAAATCCTACTAGAGGCCTTTAGTAAGTCTTCAGTGTCTCTTAGATGGTAAAAGAATTCAAATTATTCTCTTAAGCAAACCCAAGGAAATGAGGATTTTTTACGTTGGTGTACACAATCCGCATTTCCAAACAGATATACGTATATGCTGCCTGTTTGTCGACATAAATATTATATAAATACATTTATGATCACAAAGAGTTTATCTAGATCATTATATCTATTAGAACATTGCAGGACGGAAAAATTGAACTGAATTTTTAGAAACCAATACTATTATCCATTCACTCAAGAGTATCAGAATCATCAGATAATTTTAAAAAATTATCGGGCACTCTCATACATCTCACTACAAAAGCATTCTATGAAACACCAGTTCGTTCTTCAACGAATTTATTTTGTTTGTTTACCTCAAGCTGATTTCCTCACAGAAAAGAAGCAAAAAGGAGGTCTCTCTCTCTCTCTCTCTTGTGCTTAACTACTCAACGAATGACGGTGTTACAAAAATATGGGGTTAGGAGATAAGACTACACATCATCCATGTTACCAATAATAATAATAAGTTGTCACTAATAATAATAATTTTAGTTTGTTGCACTCTCAGGAGAAAGGTCCTCTTTACAACCCTCAATATTACATAACAAAACAATGCTTACAAAACGAAATTGTACATATAAAACAATTCCGTAAGTTACTAACCTGAGAATATACTGCGTATAGACAAGACAATAAGGTCCATTAGTAAAACACCTCAATAAAAAATAGCAATCATATTTTTAATTGATTAATCGTTCCTGGATAAATAATGCTTCCAATATATATACAAAAGAGCATCGATTTGGCAGCAAGCTGTTTGTCACACACAAACACACAGGGCAAAGTGATCTTAAAACGTGCAGACACGTACACGGAAAAGAAAAAAAATTGAGATAAAACAAGTAGATAAAATTCGTCATAAGAAACACACAGATCGTAAGATAAAATTAAGTAATATAAACGAATTGGCTACTCACGTTTCTTCGTCAGTCAAACTGTCAATGCGAGGAAATTTTATTGCGTTAAAACAAGGAACTTGGTTAAGTACTACACTGAGAAAATGATTGAAAGGGAATATAATTAGGATCAATTACCGAAGATGCAACTTCATGCAACACCTATTTGATTGGAAAATTGAACAATTGAACAGCATTATAACCCCAGGCTGGTACTTCAGATATATAAATAACATATATAATATAAATATATATATACATATATAGTAATATATATATATATATATATATTTATATATATAGGCCTATGCATACGCATTCATATATATCTGTGCGTGTATGTTTAAAAGATAAACAGCGAATGAGAGAGTGAGAGTGCTCATATCGAGAGACATTTTAAGATATTACGAATCAATGAAAATCAAACCAAACAAAAAAAAACAGAAATATAAACTGCATGGCATTTCAATCTCTGTAACAATAAACAGGGGAGAAAGAAAAAAATCCAAGAATCAGACAACACATTCTAACAATTATCCAAACTTAGCTTCATCCACAATAAAAACCGAAGACGAAGACGATTATACACAGATTTTGCATTCGGTACAATAACGACTAGAGAAATCCATCGATTTACGAAACCACATAAAAAAAGAGAGAGAAAGGCAATATCAACACCATATCAAACCAAGCAATAAAACAAAAGAAAAAGAAAAAAATATCCGTCTCAGGAGAGAAACTTATAGAATTTACTTTCGAATGACTTACCTCATCTAAGCCAAATTCTAACATGGGGAATGGGGGGAGGGAACCCTGTTTTAAAAAAGGGAATGGAATTATTTACAGGTTTCATAAAAGAACACTGGCCAAACGTAGGGTCCACGATAAACATGATAAAGTCATAGTCTTTTTTTTAAAACTAATAGTCATTTTGATATACTTGATGTACTGACATCTGTTCCTAACGCTTTTAAATCTTAAGAAGTCTAGTTCTATTTTGTTTGCTTGTTTGTTTGCATGGTGTTTTTACGTTGTATGGAATCATCTACTAGTACTAGTTGACGTAGCTGACGCCTGATTTCTGCCACATGGCAGCTCTAATCAATTATATCGAGGAAGCACTTGATAGAAATTGAGATCTCAGATATAACTGACAGAATGCAGTTACGGTAACTTATAAAAAGTAACCACTATCTGTCTTTACAATCATATATATGTACGTATATAGTATATACATAGACTATCTATATATATATATATATATATATAATATATATATATATATATATATCACATGCAGATATACATATATACAACACATGCAACTTTGCTTTCAGCACTTCGATACACAACTTCAATTTCCCACCGAACGGAAGTTAGTACTATCGACGGACGCAACACATCTACTACTCCTCTTATCGGCGAACTTCGGCGCCCAAATTCGTCTCCACGTGAGGTCGCGAATGGCCCGCAGGAAGGTGGCCCCATCATCATCATCATCATTTTGCTAAAAACGGGGTCCCCAGACATTCCTGTGGGTTCGGGGTGCTTGATAAGCATCTAGATTCGGCTTCAGATTACCTGCTAAAAAAAATAGGCCTACGGTAAAGAGTTAACGGCTTTAGGCTCTAGACTCTGTTGGTCTTTTTGACAGCAACGACAGGAAACATTAATCGTCGTTTCGCGATGCATTTCGTGAGAGACAGAGAAAAAGAGAACAATTCTCTTTTTTTAATTTAATACTGCAATTGCAGGCTTTCCTTCACAACAGATCTCCCCGACAACTGTGAGACTTTGCTTTGAGCTAGAGCAAGTGACAGGTAATCGATCCACGGGACCCCAAAAAAATTGAAGTCTTAAATTCGCCCCGGGAATTTTTGCCACCCAGTAAATTTAATAGTAGCGAGAGAGCGAGAGAGAGTTTTTAACGCCGAGTGGGGTGGCGCCGAGAGAGAGAGAGAGAGAGAGAGAGAGAGAGAGAGAGAGAATCAGGTGGGTTAGCAACTACATATTCGAACCCCCCACCGACTTCGCTAACCCTTACCCATCCATTTCCGCTAAGCCCAATTTAACGCCATTGTTCGCGGTGTTCCGCTGGTAGAGCCCGCTGCCCCGAGTGTCTAATCTTTAAACACGACATTACGAGGGTAATATCCATTGTACTTACACCAGGAGAGGAGGAGGGAAGTGGCCAAGCGACGACGACGACGTCGAGTTTGGAGAGTCTCAATGGGTCCGTCTAAGCACTAGGGGTCATAGCCGCGGACTGTCGATGCGAATCCTGGCTGGGTTCTCACCTCTCGGCAGCCGCCCGCCGCGCCATCTACCGCCCGACCTCCGCACCAAAGGAGCCAGCAAATGAGCCTTATGCATTTGCCTTCCCCTTACGAAAGCCGCTGCTGCTGCTGCTTCTGCTGCTGAGGCTGTTACTCGTCTCTCTCTCTCTCTCTCCATCTCTCGCTTCGTCGCGATTTCGCCGTAGATAAATCGTTCTTAAGGACGAGAAAAGGCGATTAAGGAGCTACATGATAACGCGGGAAAAGGGTCTAGTAGTATAGTACTAAAGGAGCGAGCGAAGCGCAGCCCTTAAGCCAAGCGCACGATTTCGGCACATGGTGGGCGGGCCGTGGCCACCTTGCCCCCGCCTACCTCCACCTCCCAGCCTCTTACCTGAACAGCACCTGTTGGCAGCACATCTACACAAGCAGCCGCACTCAACCGCCCCTCCCACCCTACTCCTACTACTCCCCCTCAACGCCAACCCTCACTTTACCACTATATCTTTTCCTTCTCTCCTATCCTCTCCCACTCCATTCTCCTCCTCCCCACCAACCCCCCTCTCTCCAACCCACCCAGCCACCTCTCCCAGGAGACCTATACCTTTTCTTCGCTGGAAAATCATTGTAAGACCGAAAACCTCTACGAAGGCAGATATCAGCACAGCCGCCCAGATTTCTTGACTCGTTTTACAAAATCCTTTTATTATTATTCAAAACTTACACAAAAAAGAGGTTTTCGAAGAATGAAATCAAAATGGTTTTTTTGAACGTCCAGATAAGCTTAATTTCAACGTCTTTCCTGTTTATTACTTTGAATTTATGAAATTTATGTAGTAAAGCCAAAAACACTCGTAGTCAATATATAATAATATAATAATAATAATATAAACACTGTATATAAATGAGCTTTCACTCGCTAACTTAATTTGAAACAGAACACAATCTAACGATGCATAACTGCAGCCTCTGTGCTTATTCAGAGAACAATCTCTCTCTCTCTCTCTCTCTCCCTCTCAGAGATTGTCTTCCCGTAAGTATGGACGGTTATCTACCATCTCTAATGCCTTCTCGCCCGGGCCCTTTCGACGTTAGGTGCCCATGCCATTCCCTCCTGGGTCGATTCAGCAAGAATTGGTATTAACTTCGGGAATTATTCTTTAAGAATGTAAAGTTCAGTGGAAAGAATGTGAGGTATTTTCATTGGCGTAAATAGTAGTGGCAGCTGGACGATGTGATCGAATTGCATAGGAGCAAAAGCTGTTGATGACTCCACTTATATATATATATATATATATATATATATATATATATATATATATATGATATATATGATATATATTATTTGCATATATATACATAAATATTTATGTACAAAGATATATATATATATATATATATATATATATATATATATATATATATATAATATATATATACTATTTTTGGTCACGTGACAATCCGCGTAATTTTTGACAGCTAATCAAATTGATTACTATTTCATGTCACCAAAATTATTTTATTTTCTAATAATTTCGCTATTGGACAGATTAAATCACTGGAACCAAAGTGACCCGGAACTTAACTGGATATATATTACTGGACCAAGGTCTCTAATGCAGTGACTCAAGTGGTGATATGGAACATTCGTTTCCTTACGTCAGCCTAACCATTGTCCTATTTTTTTTCAATTTTTTTAATATAAAAGGAAATGTGTGGCGAATAGAAGAATGGTGGAATGTGAAAGATTTATCATAAAATATCTCTACACACTAAAAGAAAGTTTTTTATATATACGTATATATATACGTATATATAGTATATATATATTATATATATATATATATATATCCATATATATATTATATATACGTGTATATATATGTATGTATGTATGAATGCATGCATGCATTTGTATGTGTGTATGCAATAATGTATAATTATAAGCCAGCAGCTTTTATCACATTGCCGATTATCATTATAAAAATCACTGTGACTCATATAGCTGTCATTATTATTATTATTATTATTATTATTATTATTATTATTATTATTATTATTATTAATCTCGTTGCTTTTGTCATACACATTATCCTTAATATTATCATTACTGTCGAAAAAGCCTTTTGCAACCTTACAAAAAGACAAAATACTAATTAAATAAAAAAAAGAATGAATGTAAGACTAAACTGGTGTTTATTTGCTGTTTGTTTGTTTGTATGGTGTTTTTACGTTGCATGGAACCAGTGGTTATTCAGCAACAGGACCAACGGCTTTACGTGACTTCTGAACCACGTCGAGAGTGGACTTCTATCACCAGAAATACACATCTCTAACCCCTATTTGCTGTTATGTATAATTTGGGTTTTTAAAAAACTTAAAACATTTGTCCCCCTTTTCTATTTTATTTCGGGGAATAACCAACTATTGAAGTTTTTTTTTTCCTCCTAATTAAGTGAGATCTGCGGCTGGCGGAGAAAGGTGTATGTTTGAAAATGGAAGGGTAACAGCATTTTAAAACCTGGGTTAAGTCATCACGTACTAATATACTGATGGTTTATGAACGGTGAGAATAATGTATGTCATTGATAGCCGTAATAATGATGATTATGACATTATTTTTATCGGTGGGATCACTACCATTGTTTATATATAATATATATATATAATATATATATAATATATATATATAATTATATAATATATAATATAATATATATGGATATATATATTATATTATTATTTATATTATATGAAATATTAATATAATAATATATATATATAATCCACAGACAATATAAATCATTAGCCACTTCATAAAAGTACACAGAATGCTCGCATCAGCAATGCGTCGAATCCTCGTAAACACTGTATTCTAGAACCTCATCCACAAATTCTGTCCGCTACTTCCCAGCTCTCTCTCTCTCTCTCTCTCTCTCTCTCTCTCTCTCTCCATCCTAAAACTTCCGAATCTATGACCTTCATTCTTACCACAAGATCAAACCACATCATAACACTTTTAAGAAACACTATTTTCTAAACATTCATTATACGTAACCTCTTCAGCGATGCCTCTACACAATTTCTCTTTATAAGTTACCATCTCGGTTTCAACAGACATAGTTCCTATTTGGATGAGTTCGATACGTGCTCGACAATCGATCTCAGGGACTGTGTTCGATTCCCCGCTCCGCCAACAAGGAATCAGAGGAATTTATTCCGGTGATAGAAATGCATTTCTCGATGTGGTTCGGATCCCACAATAAGCTGTAAGTCCCGTTGCTGAGTAACCAATTGGTTCCTAGCCACGTCAATGTATTTAATCCTTCGGGTCAGCTCTAGGAGAGCTGTTAATCAGCTCAGTGGTCTGGTTAAACTAAGATATATTTAACTTCTTTTTTTTTAACAGACATTCCCAGTCTTTGAAAACACCCTACTGCCTTTCTTTCTTTAAGTCATTTATTACCAAGTTTTTGAGTAAATGTAATTGTAATTTAATTGAAATGTCATTAATTACACATCTTTAATGTAGTTGTAATTGCAATTCCTTATTACTATTTCATTGTAATTGCAACCGAATTTTTCCATTTTTTTACAATTTAATTCCTGTTTGTCAGCTTTATTTTCTTATAAGCATTATACTTTTCAACACTATAAAGATACTAATAATTTACTTAGGCAAATCAGAGGATGACAAGTATTCATGCTAACGTTAATTTCTACAGGGGCTCTAACATTTAAAAAATATTTCTAACAGTTGTTGCATAAACTGATTTCTGAGGAAAACAAAACTCACGTATACTTTTTTTTATACCACAATCTGCATCTTAATTGTTTTTTCCTGGGGAATACGTGTACGAAATATAATTCCGCAACAAATAGGATATATGTCTTTGTAGCTGTAATTAACAATTTTTATTATTAAAAGTGAGTAATTACAATAGTATAATTCTTCCATCCTCGTGATTATAGTTGTAATTTTAATTTGAGAACAGGACAGGTAATTATCATTGTAATTGTAACTGACATAAAACATATGTAATTACTATAACCGGACAGGTCATTATAATTGTAACTGACATAAAGCATATGTAATTACTCCAAGCTTCTTTGTGAATCATCCCTTCTTAACATCCTTCAATCATGCGATTTCTTTTTACTCCCTAATATTAACACAAATCACCCTTTTCCATCCTACCGCTCTGCTAAGAGCCGGGACGATAACAGTGATTGTGGGCGGCCTCTACTTAGGGCGTGTTGGGCAAAGAAGCATCGAGTAATTGCATAGAAATATTGTGTTGCTAATTTCAGTACTCGAAATCCCAAAGTATAGGTATTAGAAAATAAAAAGCCGGTAATAGGTCCGCTTCCATATATAAATACACACGCAGATATATATATATATATATATATATATATATATATATATATATATATATAGTATATATATATATGTATATATATGTATAATATATATATAGATAGTATATATATATGTATATATATATACACATATATATACATATATATATATATATATATATATAATATATATATATATATATATAATATATATATCTATATATATACATATAGTATATATATGATTTTCCTAAGAGGCGGTTAGGTTAAAAAATAAAAATGTATCTATTATATTATAATAATATATACATATA
The DNA here is from genome assembly GCF_015104395.2 of Macrobrachium nipponense. Lineage (NCBI taxonomy): Eukaryota > Metazoa > Arthropoda > Malacostraca > Decapoda > Palaemonidae > Macrobrachium > Macrobrachium nipponense. Next base: position 98,181,023 of record NC_061087.1, on the reverse strand, counting down.
TATATAATATATAGACATATAGGTTATAGATGATTTTTCCTAAGCGGCTGTACGGTTAAAAAAATAAACAAAAATGTATCTATATGTCTTAACAGGCAGCATATACAAACTAAGCAAATTTTAACTAATAAATCACACATAATTTCTATATATATATATATATAATATATATATATATATATATATATATATATATATGTTATATATATATATATAGATAGATAGATAGATAGATATATAGATATATATATATATATATATAGATAGATATTGATATATATCTATATATATCTCAGATATCATATATATATATATATATATACTATATATATAATAATACATATATATATATATATGTTTGTATACCGGAATCAAATAAAATTATAAATGGCCGGCGTCATACTACCATAAACCAAGCTTAAACTAATCAAAGCTTTGACAATCAACACGAATCAATTATCCTTTCAAATAACTTCTTGTTAATACGGACTCCATCCAACTTCCCACAAGAAGGAAGTTGGCCCAAACTTAGGCTTAGGAAATGAAAAGTAGCCAAAACTTCCCCACGAGAACTTCGACACATTTCATAGAGTTGGAATTTCCCGGAATTGGAATTGAGACTTTGGCAAATGTCTCTCCTAGAATAAGTCTTAAGACTGCAACAAAATTTTGGATAACGTTAGACTTTTAATACTTGATGAAGAATAATGCTCAGACTAAAGCAAATGTCTGTATACGTTAGACTTTAAAGACTTAAAGCAAACTAAGACTTATGACCAAAACAAATGTCTGAATACGTTAGACTTTTAAGACTTAAGGCAGAATGAGGCTTAAGACCAAAATAAATGTTTGGATAACGTTAGACTCTTAAGACTTAATAGAGAACGTAGACCAAATCGTAACTAAAGAACGTAGACCAGATCGTAACGAGAGAACGTAGACCAAATCTTAACTAAAGAACGTAGACCAGATAGTAACTAGAGAACGTAGACCATATCATAACGAGAAAAAGTAGACCTGATCATAACTAGAGAAAGTAAACCAGATCGTAACAAGAAAACGTAGAACAGATCGTAACGAGAGAACGTAGACTAGATCGTAACTAGATAACGTCAACCAGATCGTAGCGAGAGAACGTAAACTAGATTGTAACGAGATAAACGTAGACCAGATCGTAGCAGAAAACGTAGACTAGATCGTAACTAGAGAATGTAGACCAGATCGTAAAGAGAGAACGTACGCCAGATCATAACGAGATAAACGTAGACCAGATCGTAACGAGATAAACGTAGACCAGATCGTAACTAGAGGATGTAGACCAGATCGTAACGAGATAAACGTAGACCAGATCGTAACTAGAGGATGTAGACCAGATCATAACGAGATAAACGTAGACCAGATCGTAACTAGAGGATGTAGACCAGATCGTAACGAGAGGACGTAGTCCAGATCGTAACGAGAGGACGTAAACCAGATCGTAACTAGAGGACGTAGACCAGATCGTAACGAATAAAAACGTAGACCAGATCGTAGCAAGGAACGTAAACCAGATCGTAACGAGACAAACGTAGACCAGATCGTAACTACAGAACGTAGACCAGATCGTGACGAGAAAAAGTAGACCTGATCATAACTAGAGAACGTAAACCAGATCGTAACGAGAGAACGTAGACTAGATCGTAACTAGATAACGTAAACCAGATCGTAGCGAGAGAACGTAAAACAGATTGTAACTAGAGAACGTAAAACAGATCGAAACGAGAGGACGTAGACCAGATCGTAACGAGAGAATCGTAACGAGAGAACGTAGACCAGATCGTAATGAGAGAACGTAGACCAGATCGTAACAAGAAAAACGTAGACCAGATCGTAGCGAGAGAACGTAGACCAGGTCGTAACGAGACAAACGTAGACCAGATCGTAACGAGACAAGCGTAGACCAGATCGTAACGAGAGAATCGTAACGCAAGAACGTAGACCAGATCGTAACGAGATAAACGTAGACCAGATCGTAACGAGACAAACGTAGACCAGATCGTAGCGAGAGAACGCATACCGGAACGTAGTAACCCAGAAACGGTAACCGCGCGATCGAACGCGACGTACTTAGGTATTTTCCGCGGGTCATTAATTCCCGCCAGCGCTGCTCCTCCGCATAAGAGAGCCGTGATTAACAGCGGGGACTCTTTCTTACCTCGGGAAATAATAATTCGGGGGGGACTGCGTGCTTGCGCTTGCTTATTTTAGATATATATCTCACACGTGTGGTTGTGGGTGGGGGTGGGGGTGGCTGGAAATGTTCCAGGGGTAGAGGGGGAGGAGGAGGACCGACAGATTTGGATGATGTTGAAATATCACTTTATTTTTTTATAATTTTTTTTGGGCCGTTAATTGTGTTGCTGTTTATAGTGTTTTTATTTATTTAGTTTTTTTTTCTTGGTCATGCTTGGGATAAGATTCGGTATACATACACGCGTACATACACAATATATATATATATATAGATATATATATATATATATATATATATATATATATATAATGTATCCTACATGTAAATATTAAACGTTAATATTGAGTGTTTTCTAATATTAATGAATCGGTTACCGATCGCAAATATTGCTCTTCCTTTTCATTTCTCCTTTGAACTTTTCTTCAATTCCCATTAACCTCCTGTACTCTATAAGATTTTACATGATTCGTTATTATCTATTTTCGTTCAATTTTTTCCTAACATCTTTGATTAAATTATGATTTACTTTCATTATATTAATCTAAATACCATCCACCCTTCAAATGACTTTTTCTCATATAAATTTTTTATATGAATGATCTGATACTTCCTTTTCGTCCAGTGGAAATCTTATGACAATCTTTGACTTCAAGAACTTTATGAATTCTTATTCACTCCTGTAGTTTCCTATTTCCTCAATTTCTTCTAACAAAATACTTTGAATTCACAATTATTTTTTATTCTCAAAGAAACTCTTAATTTTTTTGTCTTTCATTAAAGTCTTTTCCCATTTTAACTTTTATTTTCAACAATTTCTAAAATTTCATTCTTGCTTAGGTATTTTTTAATATTTTTCCTAAGTTTAGTGACATTTCATAAAGAATTCAGCCTTAACTTCAGTAGATTACTGCCACCTCGTTTAAATATCTCTTCCATTTTCTCTTGTCTTCAATAAACTTGAAAAGTTTTAATCTTCCAATCTTTCCTTTTCCTTTTTACTCTTCTTCCAGCTGAAATCAGTCTGATTTCCATTTTTTATCAAGCTAAATCTTCACATTATTCCTCTTCTTCGTAGAATTTCAGTCACTTACAGAATTTTGGCACAAGTGTTAATCTCATTCCATTTATTTTAAATAAATTTCAGTCAGGAATTAAATCAGTATTCCAATTTGATAACAGTTAGCGACACTGTTGTTTTCATCGCGATGAAAATGTTACTGTAACACTTGGAGAATTTTTTTACTGTATTGCATCGAATATTTATTTTAATTGTCAATAAGAATTTTGAACTTCTGTAGAAATGACAACTTTAATGGTTCCTGTGTCAGCTCTCACGGCCTCAAATTTACGTCACCTTCCTCTGCTCATCAATTCTGACTCTTTTTCATTTACTTTTCATTTTTTTTTTCTTTCACCATCTATTACGCCCCATCCGTTATGAAGCCTAAAGTCGCATATGCTGGAACCTTCATTTTAACCTGTCTATTTTGCCTGATAGCTAGTCTGCTGGCGTAGTGGTTAGTGTCGTGAAATACCAAGCAGATGTAGCTTGTTCGCGTCTCCCCAGGGCAATGAAAAATCACTGGCTCCGTATCGTGATCAGTTACTGCTGCAGTGTGTGGGCTTTCTAAAGCGGTGGGAGGTTGAAACCAACATTCTTTGGAAATTTGAATTTCAAGTCAATGGTTCTTGTGTGCTTGTTCCATGTTAATAGGTTTCGTCTACTGAAATAATAGTAATAATAATAATAATCTAGATGATGTCATAACTTAGAAAAGGTTTGGTCATTTAGTTTCAGCTATCTTACTTTTCAGTCATTGTCTCATAATATTCAGTATTTTCCAATTGACTTTTGTAACGCAAATCTTTTGTGTCACATAAATGTGAACGTCTATGCAATCAACATTTATCTAAAAAATAATCGTACATTCGTATAAATATTAAAATCAATTTAACTTTCATTTGTCGCAAGGCTTCTTGTATGAAACACTTTAAGGTATGCAGTAATTTTACAAGAGAAAGTTTTCCTAATGACTTCATAATTATCAGGCGGATAAATAATTTATTGATAATTTCGAGAATAGATGACTGCCAAAGATCCATTTAGTTTCATTTTTGTACTCTGAACTGTTTTTAGCTTTCAAAAAAAAAGTTTAATGATTCTCATTTTCTTGATATCACTCAATTTACGCTTTATGTATCAAAGTTTAAGTCTCGCCATTAACAAGAGGACAACCACGAAATAGCGCCATCGTAGAAAAATATACAAAGCGATGAAAGCGAGATCCATTTCTTACGAGTTTTCATTTCCAGTACATACAACCGCAAGTAGGCAATAAATTGCGTAATTGTTGCGTTCGAGGGTTAACGCTCTCGGCTGCTTCCTCCTCCGTTCTTTCCAAAAGAGGGTACGCATTTTCCGTAATCAGTTCATGACCGCAAGCCGCTATAAGAGAACCTCTGTTATCGAACATCATTCACTTGTAGAATATCCTCCACAATATGCTAATACCAGATAACAAGTGGTAACTACCGAGTACTTTCAGAACCTCAGCAATTGACCAGAAGTCTCAAGGACTCGGGAAGAATGACGTCATTGATGCCGAAACCACAATCCAGGATGACGTCATTGGTGCAGAGTTCCCACAGGCAGGATAACGTCATTGAGGCAGAGTCCACACAGGCAGGCTGACGTGGTTGAGGCAGAGTTCCTACAAGCAGAATGACGTCATTGGTGCAGAGTTCCCACAAGCAGGATGACGTCATTGAGGCAGAGTTCCTATAGGCAGGATGACGTCATTGAGGCCGCGTCCCTATTTCCAAAACTTCACTCAGTAATCACAATGTCTAAAAATTTAGACATTGAGCTTATGTCTAAATTTTTATGCTAAAAACTATCATTCGCTTGCAGAACTCAAGTTACTGACAATAAGATGGCATAAAGCCACACAGAACACAAGTCGCTGACAGAAACAAAGTAGATGTCCACAGATCCGTCGCAGATTCGCAGTCGGAGGCCGTCAGCTGACAGAGACCGTTTTCAGTTACCAAAAGACAACTGCTGAACAACGGGTACTGACATGAGCCTCTAGATGAGAAGAAAGAATCACAAATAACGGCCACAAGCCTCAGCGAGAGACGCGAGAATTACAAGTAATACCCAGAAGCCACTTTCAGAATGATAGGTGATAATCAAGACCCTCTTCTTATGAGAATACATCTTTTACAGAAAATTTACTTATGTTCAAAATCATAAGTTACTTGAAGAACCTCAAGTGAATTACAATAGACTACTTGTAGAATTTCAGCTAAACAAAAGATGCTGTTTGCAGAAACTAAACTAATTTAAGGTATCAACAGAAACTCCACTGAAGACATTGACCTTTTAATCAGACTGATCTTTCATCACACCAGTTTAGGCGTCTGCCGAAAGGCCGAGATCTCGGGATCTCTTCCTGTCAAGAATTGAAGACCCATTACCAAAATAACTCAAGGACTATGTCGGTAACTAAAAAAGAAAAAAAAAAAATGTTTAGTCTCATCTCATTTCGGACATTTGGAATTCACCGATACGACAGAAACACCTATTCTCTTTATACTTTTTTTCAAAGGGTTTATAATTACTAAATGGTAATGAAAAATCCTGGATAACATCTATCGTTAAGGAGATATCAGGGTTGTAGCTGTTCATCAAATATAGTTACAATCATATGCAGGTTACTGTCAGCGGTTTAAAATATTTCAGTACTGCATCTTTTTCGTGTGTGTGTGTGTGTGTGTGTGCGCGATTCAAAATTGTCTCTAATATCACTTCGTCAAGGAACATTTTTAGCTAAAGAATCTTTTTTTTCAGAATATTAAGGACAGACAGTTTCAAAGTTTCAAATCACTATTATATTTTAAAGTAGTTATCGGCGTCACTATATACCTATGTAGATTCCCGGAAGGCTCAATATGATGACCTATACTTCTCAATGAAAACTCACAATTGGCCGCGCAAAGTTAAAGAAGTTGGACAGGTAAATGGGAAGTAACGGAAGAAACGTAAAAGTAATTTTGATCTCAATAAAGTTTTTTTTTTCTTTTCATTTTGTCGTTCCTAAATTGTTGTTCGTTTATATTAACGCTCTCTCTCTCTCTCTTTACACATGTACATTATGCTGCAGAGGCTTGCTTGGCAAGGCAATGACCTTTCCGGCTTGGCCCGCATGAAAGCAATTACTATACCAAATGCAAAACTACACAAAGCTATGAAATTATTATTCACCGCCATTTCCTCATTCCTCCATTTGTTTACTCCATTTGTTTACGCATTGTTTACTACGCCTGAAATCGATCTCAAGCCGTGTCTCCTCCGACGGCTGTATGGGCGTGCATTATTTCCGTCTGCACCTGGGAGATTTTGCCCACTGAATTCTGGATGAGATGGTCGATATCCATACATAATGTCTTCTCATCCCCTCAAATCTAGGTCTGGAATGACCGTGCGAAGACCCCGATGTCACAGTAATAGCGGCCTTGGAGCGTCGAAAGGGCTTTCGGTTGTGTGGCCCAGTTCCGGCCGGAATCTCACCCAGTGGCCAGTCTTCTTGTACCTTTTCAAGTGATATTACTGCTGTTTCTGGTTTTGCTTCTAGTGCTGTTCCATTCCGACTCTCTCTTTCTCTTTTTTTATTCTCTTTAATCTTTCTATTGGTATATCTCTTCTCTTATAAGATTCGAGGAGAAGGGAGGCTGAATTTTAACTTACTGTCGGGAAAATGTTGGCAGATAGTAAGAGTGGTGGGACAAAATCCCTTCGTAGCTCCAGAACAATCTTACGATTTGATTAGAATTCTCTTATCAGTGACTGAATGGAGGACTTTAATTATAACTATAAACAGTCATTGCATCCAAGCTGCAAGTACTTCGGTGGAAGTGGGTCATCTGAAGTTGCTCTGGAAAATGTCCAATTTAGTACATTTGAAAGCATCCTCATACAGACCAAGGCATTAATTACCAGGATGTAATCCTTCTCTGTGACTGGAGGTATTTTGAGAGGTGCTTTCACTTGGTTATCATACACCTATAAATTCATTTGATTAATTCAATTTCCTCATTATTTATCTTCGCCTCCCAATCATACTTATTATTTTACTAACCTGTAATTGTACGACTCGTGACGAGGTTTTTCTTCCTTTCTCAGCCTACAAGATGTTTTTTCCAGCTTCTTCCAGGGCTTCTGCTTGTTCCAGAGGTAACTGGGAATCGACACAGACGAAATCAGATTGTTTCATGTCTCATTTTCCTTCTCGTAACCCTGCTGATTTTATTCCATCTCCGCTCATTCCTATGATAGATCGCGGTCACTGGTCTGTTGTTTGTATTTGCAAATCAATTCCAAAACTTAATCGTTTCTATCATGTTTACATTACCCACTTCGTTCTTGAAACTTCCAATGTTTACTGAAGTTTTCCTTCTATTGCATCTCGAGCTCTTTCCAAGGTCAGTTTGTGACTCCCCAACATACTCTTAGAGTTCCTCGTTGGACGAGTGGTTTTCGCGCTCGGCTACCAATCCGGTGGTCTGAAGTTCGATTCTAGGTTCGGCTAACGTGGTATCAGAGGAATTTATTTCTGGTGAAAAAATTCATTTCACGATGTAATGTGGTTCGGATCCCACAGTAAGCTGTAGGTTCCGTTGCTAAGTAACCAATTGGTTCGTAGCCACGTAAAAAATATCTAATCCTTTGGGCCAGCCCTAGGAGAGCTGTTCATCAGCTCAGTGGTCTGGTAAAACTAAGACATACTTATTATATACTCTGTGGCTTACCCTTTCTCTCAGTTTTGTTGAAGACTTTCTTGATAATCAGTAATTTACCTCAGAGACACTTGTATAAAGATATACATATAAGTAATTTTTTCTGTCTTCGATTTTGTTCATTGTCTTTGCTTTAGTGGTTGCCATCTTTTCATCCAGTATCTCTCTTATTCTTCTTCAGTTCTTCTGTACTTTCTTACACGCCAAGAATTGTAGAAAATAAAAAATAAAAAAAAGAGAAATTAAATCTCGCGTACAATTATGTTACGATGCTCATTGTGATGAAACTTACTGAAACGCAGAGAACAAGCAAAACTGTGATGTGAATAAAGCAATGGACAAAAATTATCCTAAAAATACGATAGATAAGAGTTAAGAAAAGAGGCTTCCTGAGTCGGGGCTAATGAACATTAATGATATATCGCTAAAACTATCAACCTAAACTTAAGACTTTTTTTTTATTTTAGCGGATCTTAAACTACATCCAGAGATCTTGTTCAGTTTACATTATTTTCTTTTCTATATTTAACTCAGTGCTCATTGATTGCGTAGTTTCTTTATTTTTTTTTTACTTTCTAAGTTCTTGTCCCTACCGTTACCGGAAAGTTTCTAAATGACAAAGGATGAACAGTGATTAGAGTTTTTTTTTCTTTTCTTTTTTTTGTGACAAGCTGCACTTACATCAGCGTTCAACTTCAAGTGTAAGACAGTTGTTCCTAAATTCATAGTAACAATTCGGAGAAGAAAAGCTCGTGCTATTCTATGTTATTTGGATTCTTTATTTTCAAATAGTGGATAAATTTTTACGATACTGGCACAGACACGGGTAGTAGATAGCTGCCCAAATCACCACTGGACTGAGAGATTTGTTTACTGCATCTGGCAAATGTGGCGATTATGGCAACTGAGACAGGGATTTACGTCTCAAAAATAAATCGATCATTCAATAAGATCACAACAATAGAAAACTCTTATGTTATAAAAAAAAAACGCCTTTTAAAAGAGAAAGGTTAAATGACAATAGAAATGCTGAGAGACAGAATATACATTCTGTGTAAATACACATATATACATATATGTGCATTTTATACGCATCTATACATATATATACATTATATATATGTGAATAACTTGATCACGAAGTATATAAAACGTGATGCTATGTATAAATAAAGGTTTTTTTGCCACGAAGGAAAAAAATGAAAAAACGAGTTGGCCGAGTACTTTCGGTCCTATTCCGAATAGGACCGAAAGTACTCGGCCAACTCGTTTTTTCATTTTTTTCCTTCGTGGCAAAAAAACCTTTATTTATTATATATATGTATATATACATTTACATATGTATGTGCATATGTGTATATACATGTATTACATACATGTAAATACACATATGCGCATATATAGCGTATGCGTGCATTAAGCTACAAATTTCCTTTAATATCCAATTCGCTCTGCCTCGGAATTAATATATTCTCATTTAAGTTAACCGAAGGGGAATTTTTTAGTTGATAATACTTTCGTCCTCTCGCGAATCCACGAGAAGACGAAATTATTATCGACTAAAAAAATTCCCCCGGTTAACATATATGAAAATATATTAATTCAGAGGCAGAGCGAATTGGATATTAAAGAATATATGTAGCTTAATGCACGCATGTAATATATATATATATATAGTATATATATATATATATATATATATATATATATATATATATTATATATATATATGTGTGTGTGTATGTATGTATATATGTATATAATACATAAACACATACATATGTATAATGTATACGTATGTATATGTGTATCTAATGCACATGTATATATGTATATTCACACATAATGTATATTCTCTTTCAGCATTTTTATTATCATTTAACCTTCCCTTTTAAAAGTTTTTGTTTTATAACGTAAGAGTTTTGTATATATGTATATATATATCTGTGTGTGTGCATGTATGTATTATATACATATACGGGACAATTACCTGGCCCTTTCTTTCATTACTTCATTTGTTAACTAAAGATCTCAGTAGGAGACGATGATCAACGTCTTCTTGTTTAAGATTTCTTATTTTCTCATTACCTAATGATTTTCCTTTTTACCCCCATGGTTTCCAACAAAGCTGCGCGGGAAGTCGCCGTGGAAGTATTCTGGGTTGAGACCTCGCGCGCATGCGCTATCCCTCTCTTCTCTCCCTTCGTGGAAAAATAGTAAAAAATTCACGGTTCATTTTAGACTTCGCTCTTCATCATTAAAGTGTCAATCCCCTCGGCCATATTCCGTTTGCGTGATTAATCAATGAAACTGCAAAAGTCACAGACGGCTGCCTGCACTGCGCATGTCACTCTGACTCCTGTCGACAGAACGTCAAATTATTATTTTTTTTTCCATTTGGAACTTGCGACTCAATTAAGCATCCTCCTTTGAGAGGCGTCCATCTGTAACCATGGCAACGGAATTCCCCCATTAACAGGGAAGGAAGACGTATACGAACTTTTATCGCGTGAAAGGAATAAAAATATCATCCTATAGGTCTTCTACTCTTGGTTAAATCCTTCTCGTAACACCTCTTCTTTCAGTTTATCCTTCCTCTACTCATCTCCCTCCTTCCACATCCTCTTCCAGGTAAAGTCCTCCTCCTCCTCCTCCTTCCTCTTCTTCTCCTTCTTCTTCCAACGAGAGCGAAGGCATTAGCACCAACGACCCCTTGATTTATCAGGGGCCCAGAAGTTGGATAGTCGCTCCTGCATACTTCATTCGCTCGGAAACCCTGTTGCTGTAGTCTCTCAGGCAACGAATGAATTCCTAATCTGTGTTCCAGAATGGATTATGAAAGCTTTTATATTCCAGCGGATGATGGGTGCTGTTTATTTTAGAGGAGAGAGAGAGAGAGAGAGAGAGAGAGAGGGGGTTCCATCCTCATCTACATATACGTGTATGCGAGCGTTTCCCCTCTGGAAGCTAACCCAGCATGGGCAGACGGGGGACATCTAAATAGAATCCAGGTAAAATCTGGAAAGCGAATATCTGGAAATTGCGCTGGAATACAAGAGTACCCGCTTCTACACCATGTTTCCGAGGGTCGAACATCTGCCAACATATCCATTCCAGGGAGAATTCAACCAGAGCTAAAAGTGCTGGACGGAATTGCGACACGTTCCCCTCCGGGATTTGAGGTCAGGTTTGAAATATCCATGCAGGCTGGAAGGTGGTGGGCGATACACAAATCCCCCACCTCTTCCCCCCCTCCCCCTCCAGCGCCCTCTCCCCCCCACCCCCCCGGAAAATCCCCAGAAACCCCTCGTTTCCCAACCTTTCCT
>NC_061087.1:98137165-98159665 GCF_015104395.2 Macrobrachium nipponense | reverse complement strand
ATTTCTTGCTTGTGTCTAATTAAAGGCAGGAGAAGCTTTTTCTATATCAAAACTTGGCATCTGCATCGACTGGTAAACCCCGATTTAAAAATTTCTCACCCTGGGATGAAGGAATTTATCTCTCTCTCTCTCTCTCTCTCTCTCTGCTTCGCTGCGGAGTAATAAATCATTTAAGTGCCTTCTCGATTTAAAAGTAATTTTAAACTACTCATCTTGAATTGCAGTACAGTTGTGGTCACCAACACTAATAAAAGACATAAATAGATTAGGAGGAGTACAAGCAAGAGCCACAAACTCAATTCCATTCATCAGCCAAATAGGTTACCGAAGACGACTAGAGAGCCTGAACATGTATGGATCAGAAACACGACGATTGCGAGAACAACTAATAGAAACGTTTAAAATACTGAAAGGCATAACAAAAGTAGACAGTAACCTATTTACGTTAAATGAAAACCAGACAAGAAATGATGGATGGAAACTAGAACTGAGGAGACACAACACATCTCATTGTGGGAACTAATTTACATACAATATATGTGACACATGGAATAAACTACCACCAGAAGTCGTAAACAGCCAACAGTGTGGAAGCATTTAAAAGAAAGCCAGACAAAATCATTAGGATACTGTGAATGAACAGTAAAACCTGCTCCTAGAGATAAGTGAACGCACAATGCCTCCTCTTAGGATGGACTAACAAGTCTTTGAGACATCCTAAGCTTTGTAACTCCTTGTAACTATTTGTCTCTTAGCTGGCAAGGTATTCGACATCCCATTAGCATCCTTTGAATGACACTGTCACCCGCCTACGTCACCCACGTCCCCAGCGTCGTCAGTGGCAATATGGAGTCAGCAAGACCCGACCCACAGCCACTGAGAGTTAAAATAGATCACTAGTCGATTCCGCAGCGCTAATGACGGCAGCGGTGGTGGTGTGCGAGTCGGTAGCCCCGCGCGTAAAACTAGCGAGAGCTCCAGCACATCCCCTTACAGCAGCAGTGGCGAGATTCAGTCACCCTGAAACAGTAGAATACAACTGTTTGTCCTTGACAATCCTGCTCGACCGCGGCTAGCGCAAGCCGCGGCGGCGGCGGCGGCGGGCGATGAGATCGATCGAACCCGCTGCTCAGAGCTCTGCCGCTGCTGCTGGGTGATCCTTGAGCGCAATTCCCGCGCAGCCGCAAGAGGGCGATCACACCTACGGCGGCATCCCTCAAGGTTAGCACCTTCTTCCGCCGAATATATACTATATTACCTATCCCTCCCTGGGTTAACTCATTACAGCAGCTGTGCTCTCCTCCGCCTTCGACTGACTCACGTTCACTGATAATGCGGGTGAAGACTGAAGAACGCATCGAAGCCATTACGACGCGTTGGACCACTGAACGCGACTCGCTCTTAGAGTCGCAGAGAGAGACAGAGACACAGAGGAAAGGTTCTCGAGAGCCACTGTGAACAGAACCTTCCACGGGGGCTTGAATGGATTGATTGACTGATTTATTAAAGATTATCTGGCATCGCAACTGCTAATGGTTATTGACGCCACTACAATGGAATATATATATAAAGCATATGTATGCATATCCAAACGAACAAATACATTCATACGCACATACATACACACACAAGAAAAAATGATTAACGTAAAATAAAAACATTCAAAACTTATTTAAATTTAATACAATAAAATTAATAAAGGAAAATTCCCATGAAAAAAAATTGACAGATAAACGTAAAACCTATAAACTTAAAAGATTAATAGTAAAAATTAAATCTTATTTAAAATACCAATGGCATCAATAAAATTAAAAGGGGCGCTTTCATTAAAATCTGCCCCTGAAATCTTGGTAATGGAAGAGCCATTGAACGCGACTTGCCCTTACAGCTACAGTGAAAGACAGAGGTACGGTGAAAGGTTCTCGAGAACTACTGTGAACAGAGCCTTCCGTTGGGGCTTGAATGGAAGGGGTCGGACACTCGAATGAGGAGCATCGGACGCGAGACATGCCGTGGACGGAACAGGACCCACTAAAAGCGCAGAGTCATACTCTTTAATTCGGATGGACAACGCTACGTTTAACTCATCGCGTCCGGAAGGTGGCCAGTGCATGAGGGGCGGTTCGTTACCACGGATTAGGATGGGCGGGGAGAAATGACGGGCGGACTAACCAAGAGTGGTAGACAGATGTAGAGGCGCTAACCAAAGGGACAGCAAGAAAGAGAGATACTGCCCGAAAATGTATAGCACCTCACAAAAGAGAATGGGACTAACTAAGAAAGTTAGACTAAGATACTAACCGAAGATACAGGCAGACGAAGAAATATACTAACCAAAAATGTATAGCACCTAGACAGAGTAGAATGGGACTAACTAAGAAAGACAGACGAAGATACTAACCAAAGATACAGGCAGACAAAGAAAGACACTAACCAAAAATGTATATATAAGGACATAAAAGAATGGGACTAACCAAGAAAGATAGACTAACACAGACACTAACCAAAGATACAGGCAGACAAAGACATATACTAACCAAAAATGTATATCACCAGACAGAAGAATGGAACTAACCAAGAAAGATAGACTGACACAGACACTAACCAAAGGTACAGGTAGACAAAGAGAGACACTAACCAAAATGTATAGCACATGAAAGAAGAGGAAGGGACTAACTAAGAAAGATAGACTAAGACACTAACCAAAGGTACAGGCAGACATAAGGACAGAGGAGAACGAGAGACTTACCAAGAGTGGTAGAGAGACACAGAGGAGCTAACCAAAGAGACAGAGACAAAGAGAGATGTCAACCAAAAATCTATACAGACGGACAAGGGAGAACACAACACAAACTAAGAGACAGACAGACAGACGAAGGGAGTGACTAACTAAAAAGGTTAAGAAGTGAACGGAAAAGAGTGGGACTAAATAAAGAAAGATAGACAGACACAGACGCTAACCAAAGAGACAGACAAGAAAAAAAAAGTACAAAGACGGACGGAAGAGAGAGAGAGATTAACTAAGCAAGGCGGACGGAAGGTGGGCAAATGAGAGAAGACTAACCAAGGACCATAAATCAAAGAACAACAAGAGACAGAAAAGAGGAATAAAAGAGATGTCAACTATATAATCTGGAGAGAGAGAGAGAGAATAAACACAAATAATATGAGAAAAACAGAGAGAGAAAGAGAGAGAATAAACCCAAATAATACGAGAAAGACAGACAGACAACGAGAGAGAGAATAAATCCAAATAATACTAGAAAAACAGAGAGATACAGAATAAGAAAGAGAGAGAGAGAGAGAGAGAGAGAGAGAGAGAGAGAGAGGGAGAATAAATCCAAATAATACTAGAAAAACAGAGAGATACAGAATAAGAAAGAGAGAGAGAGAGAGAGAGAGAGAGAGAGAGAGAGAGAGAGAGAGAGAGAATAAATCCAAATAATACTAGAAAAACAGAGAGATACAGAATAAGAAAGAGAGAGAGAGAGAGAGAGAGAGAGAGAGAGAGAGAGAATAAATTTAAATAACACGAGAAAAAGAAAGAGAGAGAGAGAGAGACCGACTAAGAGGGAGAGAGAGCGAGAGAATAAATCTAAATAATACGAGAGAGAGAGAGAGAGAGAGAGAGAGAGAGAGAGAGATTAACGCAAATAAGAGAAAAAGCACAGATGATGAATCGGACGAGAAGAGACGAACTGGAGGAGACAGTCGAAGAAGATAAGAAGAATATCTGAGCAGCAGAGAACAGAAGCGAAGAAAGCGACTGAAAAAAGAATAAAAGAGAAAACCACAACAGCAAATAATAATGAGAGAGGCAATGGATCACAATAAGCCTGGTAACTCCAGGAGACTGAGTGGACAAAGAACATTAAGATGCCGATATAAATTTCGTGAGTCTAAACTGCAAACGGTTCAAGTAACTCAGGGCACAGTTATACTCTCTCTCTCTCTCTCTCTCTCTCTCTCTCTCTCTCTCTCTCTCTCTCTCTCTCTTTCAGTATTTTTACCCTTTTATTGGCGTTAATTCTATTCTCTCTCCCTTTCAGTGAGTTTTTTCTCTTATTCATTTACGTAGATTCTCTCTCTCTCTCGGGCTCTCTCTCTCTCTCTCTCTCCTCTCTCTTTCTTTCAGCATTTTTTCCTTTTATTGGCGTTTAATTCTCTCTCTCTCTCTCAGTAAGTTTTTTCTCTTATCATTTACGTAGATTTCTCTCTCTCTCTCTCTCTCTCTCTCTCTCTCTCTCTCTCTCTCTCTCTCTCTCTCTCAGTGTGTTGTTTCTTTTCTTATTTACGTTACTTCTCTCCTTCTCTTCTCTCTCTCTCTCTCTCCTCTCGTCTCTCTCTCTCTCTCTCCCTCTTTCTTTCAGCATTTTGTTTTTTTCCTTTTATTGGCGTTTAATTCTCTCTCTCTCTCTCAGTAAGTTTTTTCTCTTATCATTTACGTAGATTCTTCTCTCTCTCTCTCTCTCCATCTCATCTCTCTCTCTCGTCTCTCTCTCTCTCTCAGTGTGTTGTTTCTTTCTTATTTACGTTACTTCTCTCTCTCTCTCTCTCCTCTCTCTCTCTCATCTCTCTCTCTCTCTCTATGTTCCTGCATAAGAACTGCATGATTTTCATCTTAATAATCTTTTAAAAAAAATTTTTTTGTTTGCCTTTCAAAGACTCTCTCTCTGTCTCTCTCCTCTCTATCTCTACTATCTCTCTCTCGCTCTCTCTCTCTCTATGTGTGTTCCTTACTTTATGTACATGTAAACTCGCCCTCTCTCGCTCTTTTACAAGTGTTGGTTCATCTTCTTATTTCGTTTTTTTCGTCGAATTATCTCTCGCTCTCTTTCTCTCTCTACTCTCTCTCTCTCAACCCTACATGTGTTGTTTCTCTTTTATTTTCGTAATCATCTCCTCTCTCTCTCTCTCTCTCTAAGTGGTTTCTACTCTTATTTACATTAAAATCTCTCTCTCTCTCTCTCCTCTCTCTATCTTCTCTACTCTCTCTCTCTCTCTTCTCTGTGCGTGTGTGTGTGTGTGTGTGTGTCGTAGTGAGTGCACTGTGCAGATGTTGAAACACTCACCACCTCTAAGATTCAACTTCCGAATATTAGTATCTTAAGCTCAGGACGTTGACCCACGCCAGCCAGCGATGCGGAAGACGCAGTTTAACACAGTTTAATGACAGGTGAGGAAGACATAGTTAATGAAAGGTAAGGTTTCGATTCGAGAAACACCCTCCCAAAGTTTTTTTTTGGCCAAAATAAGTCGTTTTCCAGTGTTGCGTGATGTGGAAGAAACAGTATATATTTGCTATTTTTCCTCAAAGTGTTTGACCTTTTTTTTCTTTCTTTCATGGCATTTTTATATCTCTACACTATTAGAACTTTATGCAAGAAGTTTTATAACCTATTATGGAATTCTCTACCCCTCTATGTATTCCCTTAGTAATTTTAACT
Source organism: Macrobrachium nipponense (assembly GCF_015104395.2). NCBI lineage: Eukaryota > Metazoa > Arthropoda > Malacostraca > Decapoda > Palaemonidae > Macrobrachium > Macrobrachium nipponense. The sequence goes on along the minus strand of NC_061087.1, from coordinate 98,154,218 downwards.
GTTTAAGTGTTGCAACCCACTATAGAATTATCTACTTCTCTATATTCCCTTGGTCATTTCAAACGATGAACAGTTGCAACCCATTATGAAATTCTCTACCCTTTTCTATATTCCCTTAGTTATTTCACCTGTCGAGGCTTATCAGAAGTCGATCATGGTTTGCGAGATCAGATACGCAACGGTCTAATCGGGAATTCTCTACCCCTCCTCTGTATTCCCTCGGCCATTTCAACTGTTGAGGCTTTTCGGAAGCCGATCTTGCTTTGCGAAATCAGGTCCATAATGGTCTCTCCATTGAGAAAAAAAATGTTGCAACATCCAAACAGTGAGGAGAAGACATCCGGGTTTCATATGTTTTCCCATCCCACACCTGCAGACACATGTAGTGTCATGACCCCGGCGAGAAAGGACACAAAAGGCGCAGGTTTTACAGGTGTTCGGTTTCAGTAGACCGTAGATTTTGTGCTGATAGCCGCGAGTTTTGTAGCACTTTGTGACTTCATTCACGTAGCCCTAAGTGAATAAAAGTTATCGCTATTGGGAGATCAAGCTTAAATTTAGCACGATTTGTATCGCTATACTGACTTAGATCACGATTTGTAGCGATATACTGACTTGATCACGATTTGTATCGCTATACTGATATAGATCACGATTTGTGTATTGCTATACTGACTTAGTTCACGATTTGTATTGCTATACTGACTTAGATCACGATTTGTATTGCTATACTGACTTAGAGCACGAATTGTATCGCTATACTGACTTAGATCACGATTTGTATCGCTATACTGACTTGATCACGATTTGTGTATTGCTATACTGACTTAGTTCACGATTTGTATTACTGACTTAATTCACGATCTGTATTGCTATACTGACTTAGATCATGATTTGTATCGCTATACTGACTTAGAGCACGATTTGTATTGCTTTACTGACTCACAGTAAGATTTGTATTGCTATACAGACTTAGAGCACGATTTGTATTTCTATACTGACTAAGATAGATATTACGAGACCAAATGGCTGGATCCTTAGTCTTGGATATGTCCTTCCAGGAGAGCTGGAAGACCCACACCTACCTGGACTAGCGCTACGAGATGGGAATCTAGAGGTGGGTGGAGATTTGTGGTAGACAAAGCACAAGATAAAATGAGTGGTAGAACTGCACAGAGGCCCTTGGCCTCACACGGCCTTGGAAATTATGATAACCAGGAAACAATCTTTCGCTTATATTGTCTTGAGATTCATTTTATTTACATTACACCTAGAACATTAAATATATATACATATATATATATATCTATATATATATCTATATATATATATATATATATATATATATACAATCAGTTATATTCTTGCTATGGCCTAATTTGCTAAGCCTTTGGTGAAGTGATCAGAAACAATGATGAAGGTTCCTTATTCATCTCATTCATTGTACCTCTTTTCGTTGTGGAATAATTCCAAAAAAAGTCTCAGGACCTTGTTGCAAATGATTGCTGTGTCTAGGTGCTTCAATTGTGAATTAATGTTGGTCATATGGCATTCTTTAAAGTCTTCGGGGATATAAAATATAGGGCAAAGACCAAGCGCTGGAACCTATGAGGTCATTCAACGCTAAAACGAAATTGAGAGTAAAAAGGTTTTAAAGTTATAACTGGAGGAAACCCTCGCAGTTGCATCATGGAGAAATTGGAGGAAAGATGGAAGAAAGATCATATGAAAGGAGGTAGAGTAAAATGAATGAAATTGGTTGCAGTTGGGGACAAAAGAGATGCTGTAAAGAACCATAAGTAATACCTACAGTGCAATGCATGAGGTGCACTGATGGCACAACCCCCTACGGAATTCAATATCTTTTGGATACAAGCTAACAGAGCTTCATAACTACTAATCTATGGAAACATCTCATGTGCTGTATATTGTCGGAATCTTGTCTTTTATACCTAGGAAAGTCATGTATACAGGCAGTCCCCAGGTTACATCAGGTTCGGGTTACGTCGTTCCGGACTTATGGCGCTTGCCTCATGGTGCTGTTAACCACAATTTTTCAGCACTGTAAGTGGATTTACGGGACCATTACCTGCTTTACGGCACTGTAAACCAGACTTACGGTGCTTATAATAATGATGATTTGGGTTAAGGCATTTTTCGGCTTACAGCGCCCTACCAGAAATAGAACCCCCGCTGTAACCTGGGGACTGCCTGTACCTCTGGGAGAAACAAGCAACTATTATCACATTTTCTTTATACATTTCGTGCGTTTGTGACACAGCAGAGTAAGCATGTGTTGCGTTCCTGACCCAAGTGCGACAGACAGGTGTTACAATGAAGCAAGTGTGGTAAAAGTTCAGGGGAATATGTGTTATAAATTTGATATGAAGGAACTGTTGATCTTCCGGACTGAGGTGCTCGCTGTGACGATAGATATTTCTGGACTGTGAAAAGGTTCTTCAAAAGGGAAAGCATGCTATGTATATAGTAATATGTACTTGTTTTTCATCAATTTACTGTAGACTTAGCAACATGGGCCACATTCAAGTATGTAACTAATAGTATACGCACGTTCTAAATGTAATGCAAAGGAGAATGTTTCTCAAGACAGTTTAATGGAAAAATTATCTCCTAATCAACATCGTCACATTGTGTAGTAAATACTGAACTTCAAATAATGATAAGACGTGCGGCACCAGTGTACTGAAAATAAAAGACTCATAATTAACAAGATTTATCTGATTAGGAATTATCGAGCTTATTTAATTTATTATCATAATAATTTACTGATTAGGAATTATCGACCGTATTTTATTATTGTGATAATTTAATATAAATATGTCTCATTTTACACGGTTATTTGAAACTCCCTATTTCATTTCAGGATTTTTTTTTTTTTTTTTGCATTTACACAAATCGAATGTAACGCTATCGAAGTATTTTTTTTATGTCAAGCGAGTATTTATTTTCAATCTTTTATTTGCAAAAAATTATGTGCGATTCCCTTTATTTTTCTAACTAAAACTTTCATACTGATTTACATCTTGAATGTATTTAGTTCAATTTTCTATTATACGTAACTGTTATCTTATCTAGCTTTCTATTTTTATTCTCTTTATATTTTCATTTCTCTTCGCTTCACTTTCATGCTTCGAATTTTTGTTGTCTTCACTTATAATTTTGACCAAAAAAATAAATTAATAAATAAAAACACTGGATAGACGGTAGATCTAGACATAATTTTCTATTTCCTATTCGACTTGGATTCGAGAGATTAATTTTCAAAATTTATACAGAAAAATTAATATTTTTTTACGAATATATTAGTAATGACGCCATTAAAAACGAAAGCTAAAATTCAATCTTTTTGAGATACACGTATTGCATTCTAAAATGAGGAAGAGAAGTACCTTCTTCTGTGTTCCCAAAAGCATATTACCAAAAAAAAGAAAGGGAAGATGAAGAGAAATTAATATTCGTTTACAATTCTTTTACAATTATAATTGCATATGACTACATGAAAACGATAGCTAAAATTCAATCTTTTTGAGCTCCTGTATATCATTCTAAAAGTATCCGCTTCTGTGTTCCAAAAGCATATTACAAAAAAAAAAAAAAAAAAAAAAGGAAGATGAAGAGGAAGAGGAAGAAAGGATAAGAAGGAAGTCCTGTGATCACAATCATAGAGTTCAGCGATCTCTGCTGGATAACTTGATTACAGTTCCGATCGCCCAGCGGAATCACGGCTGTGAATTTCGCGTTGATAATCACAGCGATTGCAGGCATTAAGCTTTATCAAATTACTAAATGGGGGCGTGAGCTCAAAGCCAAGTACGCACGCACGCACACGCACATACACACACACACACACACACACACACATATATATATAATATATAATATATATATATATATATAGATTTATATTAGTATATTTATAATATATATATTATAATATATAGTAATAATAATTATAATTAACATTAAATTTATATCATATATATATTATATATATACATATATCTATATTATCAATACAACATAAATCTATCATATTATATTTATATATATATACATATATCTTATATATATATATATATAATATATAATATACACATACTTATATAATACACATATATGAATCTATTATATATATAATAGATTTTATATATTTCATCCTTACAATATATGTATATATAATATATATATATATATATATAATATATATATATATATATATTATATACATACATTGTAAGGATGAAAGCAATAAATGTTAATATAATTCACGACGCAATTGTTGATTGGATAAGTATTTTCACTGATGCAATAATAAAAACAGAGAATAGAAACAAAGGTAGATGTGAACGATGCAAAAATGAATTTGGAAGCATCTGTAGCAGATTACAAGAAATGACAGACACCATCGTTTGGTGGGACTAAAACCGAGATGCATCAGCTGGTGGTGATAGTGCGACTGAGTGGCTGACCAGGGTTTGTAAGGTATGTTTAGACGAGGGAAAGTTCCCAAGGTAATTCTTAAGAGGAGTTATTGTTACTTAAGCTAAAAGCTGATAGATGTGATTGCAAGAACTGAAAGAACAAGACATACGTCATGAGGAACGATGGTTTGTCATGAAATATCTGTGAGAAGTTTTGAAGTAAAAAGAGAGAAAAAAAACTGCAAGTGGTTATTCTGTATCTAGAGAAAGTTTATGGTAGAAAGTGAGTGTGGACTATGCATATTAAATGAGGTAAACTGTTGAGTAGAATTTTTATTACTAAGTGAACCTCATGTTAGAATATGCTAACATCAGAGTGTCTGGTTTGGGACCAAAGAACATCTAAAGTGTCTAGTTTGGGGCCAAAAAACTTCTAAAGTGTCTGGTTTAGGTCCAAAAAGGTTCTAAAGTGACTGGTTAGGGCCCAAAGAACTTCTAAAGTGTCTGGTTAGGGGCCAAAGAACTTCTAAGACTCATGTGGTATTTTTCCGTGGCTTAATATTTTCTTAGACAGAGCAGCAGTGAAGACATAAAAGGACGAGTTGTATTTGCATCTTGGAGTGAGTGATGCTTGCAGATGATGCTGAGCTAGTAAGTGATGATGAATAGAAGCTGTGCATACTGGAGAAAGATTTTGAAAGCGCTTGCAAGAAGAGAAAGTTGAAAGTGAATGTGATAAAGAGTAAATAAATGGGAAACAGAAAGATGGAGAAATGAATGCTGATATAGTTAATGGTAATAGGGATGCGGTTGAATTATATATTCATTTGTAGTAAAAAGTGAATGATAACGGGACAAGGAAGGGGATGTATAACACAATTTTCTGAAACGAGGAATACAACAGGCCGCTTGCGAAATGTTTGCTGCAGAAAAGTAGTACCAGAAAAGTAAAAATACGGATGTTTAATTGGACTGTTGAAGAAGCTCTCATTGATAAATTGTCAAGTTGACATTGAACGAGAAGGGAGAAAATGGAAGATTTTGAGGTAAATAGTTTGTAAGAAGAAAGGAGTGATTGGGAAGAAATCATTTAAGTTTGCGAGAAAAAAACTGGGTGTCCATAAAGTCCCAGTTCCATTAAAGCAATAAATACCTGCGATGGTACTGGGACTTTATGGACACCCTGTATGTGTGCCTAGTGAGTTTGACGCACTGTCAATGAGTCTTCCGTGTAATGTTAAAGTGTGGACAGTTCTTTCATTGGTGTTGGATCGTTTATTCAGCAGTTACAGGAGGATCCACAATTCAGCACCTAAAGGCTTTACGTGACTTCCGAACCACGTCGAGAGTGAAGTTCTATCACCAGCAATATACATCTCTAATCCCTCAGTGGAATGCCCGAAAATCGAACTCGCGGCCACCGAGGTGGCAGGCCATTGAGGCGCTTTGGAAGTTATCTTGTTTTTCGATGCACGCCATCCCTTGTAAAGTGCTTTAATGGTGATGATTGCATATACATATGTATGTGTATACTTATATAATACACATACATACATAAACACATACATACATACATGTTACAAGACTTTTGAACACAACTTGCAATTTTCTTTTTCAGAAATGACCGAACTCACTCGTTCGGTAAATTGGCTGAATCATTTTTTCTCATTTTCATGCTTTACTATAAATGAGAGCCGCCTTCGTATAAATCCGACGAAATTATTGGTATTAATAGCAAGTTTCCTTCGTCATTCATGCCAAAGCGGAAAGCAGAGGGGCTCCATTATGCAAACGGGGTAGACAATTATCTTAAAAGACCCGATCTGATATATGCGTTTCTGCCTCTGCAGAGAGAGAGAGAGAGAGAGAGAGAGAGAGAGAGAGAGAGAGAGAGAATTATTTCAAGACTTCCAAAGAAACGGACAAGAAAAATACAACAATAGAAAAAAAATATGATTTAAATGCCTCTGCAGAGAGAGAGAGAGAGAGAGAGAGAGAGAGAGAGAGAGAGAGAGAGAGAGAGAGAGAGAGAGGAATTATTTACAAATTACAACAAAAGAGAATAAAATATGATTTAAACGACCCTGCAGAGAGAGAGGAAGGAATTATTTAAAGACTCAAAGAAACGGAAAAGAAAAATACAACAATAGGGAATAAAATATGATTTAAACGCCTCTGCAGAGAGAGAGAGAGAGAGAGAGAGAGAGAGAGAGGAATCATTATTTCAAGACTCAAAGAAAACGGAAAAGATAAATACAACAATAGAGAATAAAATATCATTTTTTTTTAACTTTAGAAGAACTGGAAAGGTAACTGAACAGATTCAATAAAGTCATGTACTCTGGCTATTATTTTAAAAATCAAAACCACTTTAATTGGTGACAATATTTTTGAAATCATACTGTGCCTATCATTTTAAAAATCAAAGCCATTTCAATTGGTGACCATATTTTTGAAATCAAGGAACAAAATGCAAGAATAGAGAATAAAATATAATTAGTTTTTCAATTTGCAAGAAATGAGAAAAGAATAGCAAAGTTCATACAAATTTTTTCAACTTTCGAAGAAATGGAAAGAAAATACAAGAATAGACAAGAACCTATATTTTTTTTTATTTTCAAAGAAATGAGAAGGGAAATACAAGAATAGAAAAGTTAACACAATTTTTTATCGGCTGTCAAAGAAATGGAAAAGAAAATAGAATAGACAAACAAATATATAATTTTTTTAACTGTCAAAGAAACGAAAAGAAAGTGTAAAAATAGAGAAGAAAATATAACTTTTGTTAAAACGTTGAAAGAGATGGAAAAGAAAATACAAGAATACAGAAGTTGATATAATGTTTTTTAAAACTTTCAAAGAATTGGGAAAGAAAAATGCAGGAACAGAGAAGAAAATATGATAGAACAGAGGGAAGCATTTGCGCCAAATAAGCCACACAGAAGTCACTGACCTACGAAGCAAGATTCGACAAAGGACGCCAATGTGAATAGAGAGAGAGAGAGAGAGAGAGATGAGAGAGAGAGAGAGAGAGAGAGAGAGAGAGAGAGAGAGAGAGAGAGAGAGAAGGATAATAAATATAGATACATATGTATATAATTATATATTTATATGAATATATGTTTGCATGTATATGTGTATATATATATATATCTATATATAGATTATATATATATATTAATATATATATAAATATATATAATTTATATATGCTTAGAGTGAGAGGAAGAGAAAGGAGAGAGAGAGAGAGAGAGTAATTTGTTTTTGTTTTTCTCGCATATATTATTATATACATATATAGGTATCTACATACAATAGTATATAATTATATATATATTAATAATATATATATATATCATAATATATATATATAGAGAGAGAGAGAGAGATGAGAGAGCGAGAGAAGAGAGCGAGATAGAGAGAGAGAGAGAGAGAGAGAGAGAGACGAGATGCCGACTTCGTCAAGAAAGCAAGAAAGCCCGGGCACGCTGCTTTCCAGCGGGTCGTATTCCAAGAGCGCCCAAAACCAGTTTTTCTGGAGAATATATATACAGACCTCACGACTCCGGGGGCACGAGGGCACAAATGCCCCGAAAAGCACAAAGGTCAAGGGGAAAGATAAAGGGAGTACGAACGCATAAAAGACAAAGGAGAAACATTATTCGTGGGACGATGGGGTCGTCTGATAAGAGCCGACTGCTCTCGAAGGCCGCTTTGGAATTTCTTTCCTTATCGCATGTTCCCTCCCTCCTGAGATTATGTTCAGGGTCGCCTGATGAGAACAAAATCCTCTCGAAGGTCGCTTCGGAATTTCTTTCCTTATCATGTGTTCCCGTGATTTCTTCGTGTTAAATTAAGACTTAGGTAGATACTTTTGTTATTTTCTTATCTTAAAACTGTGAATTTTTTATAATGTAATATTTAAAAATAAAAAAATATCAAGAAATAAATATTTCAGATAAAATGTAAACAAACTATTTATTCTACCTTTAAAAGGCTTTTGAAAAATTAACGAAATTTTTCATTCGTCATTCCGCCTCAAAACAATAATAATAATAATAATAATAATAATAATAATAATAATAATAATAATAATAATAATAACAATAATAATAATAATAATAATAATAGAAAAAAAACGGAAAACAACAAACCTTCTTGGAAGTATAAAAAAATAATTATGGAAAATAAGAGGACACGAGGAGTATGCATAAAATTGATTGTATATCTACGTAAAAAGGAAATCTCAGGGGTTGCAAAAACATTTCCAAAAGCACATTTATGAAAGCGCGTTCATAAATGTGCAAGAAATATATTAACAAGGACGCAAGAAGCACACACAGGAAGATATAATGAGAAATATGCTGGCGAAATTGTTGGGAATATACCCATGTTAAAAAGAGGCACATCTAAGTGCATACAAGACTGTGTATCGAGGATATTATTATTATTATTATTATTATTATTATTATTATTATTATTATTATTATTATTATTATTATTATTATTATTGACTTGGAATTGAAGCTTCCAAAGAATATCGCGTTCATTAGGAAGAAGTAAGAAGAGATCCCATTTATTAATAAATTAAATAGATGAAAATGTATTAAAATGCAAGGAGAATTGTAAGAGGGCAATAATGCATTGCATCTTGATGCAATTGTAATAGTAGTAGTAGTAGTAGTAATGGTATGGAAAACATATCCATGTTAAAAGACGCACACCTGAATGGATTTAAGACGGTATCAAAGGATAGTAGTAATAGTAGTAGTGGTGGTATGGATCAGCCTTTGCAACGGCTCACACCCAGGCACTTGTCAGTAAGTGGCTTGAGGAGATACGGTAATGAAGAGTACGAATTGCAACGCAAACGACTTGCTTATTTTGACTTTTTCTTTTTTGCCTTCACTTCATCTGAGGGAACAAGGCACATCATTCACAGCTACTGCTTTGCCCTCGGCGCAAAAGGAGTACAAGGAAGAAGAAGGGGAAGAGGAGGAGGAGAAGAGAATCTATTACAAAAGGACATTAGAAGGAGAAAACTCTGTTACTGGACCCACACAAAAAATGTAACATGGAAAAACCGTCGCAAAAGGATACCAAAAGAGGAAGTAGGAGAACAATGTTGTGAAGGGATCACAAAAGAAGAAGAAGAAATAGTTTAAAAATAATTATAGAAGGAAAATAAGAAACTATATACTCAAGAAAATTTTATACGGACCACTGTATGAAGAAATACACGAAATTTAAAAGCGAAAACGGCGAAAAACTCGAGCTAAAAGACCGACCACATCCTAATAAAAGAAGCAGAAGAACAAAAGAAGAACGCGGTTCCTTCAGAGAACGGCGTCGTCGTCCACTCGTCCTCTTTTCTCGCAAAAGGTAGTACGACGAGATCTCAGGTCTTCCCCCTCGGGGAAGGTGTCATTACATGCAAAACGTAGCGCAAGATAATTTCCGACCATTTCTTCTTCTTTATGTCTTGTGGCCGGAATTTATGAAACCCCGGGAGATGTATGGACCGACGCCTCTGAAATTGGAAACGCTTGATTTAGAGACTCGGGAGAAACGACCTGTGTGAGCCACCCGGAGGAATCGCTAGACCTAGTACGTATGTGTGTGTCTCTGTGTGTGAGCCACCTGGGGGAATCTCTAGACCTAGTATTTGTGTGTCCCTCTGTGTGAGCCACCCGGAGGGATCTCTAGACTTTGTATATGAGTGTCGCTCTGTGTGAGGAACCGGGGGGAATCTCTAGACCTAGTATGCGTGTGTACCTCTGTGTGAGCCACCCTGAGGGCTCGCTAGACCTAGTATGTGGATCTCTAGACCTATACTCTGTTTTTTTCCATCTGTCCATCCGCCTGTGGTGTTTTTGTATGGTAACACTGCGTCCCGGGCTTTAGACAGTTACATTCAGCTTACATTCAACGATTATAATAATATCCTATTTCGAATATTAACCGTGTAATTCGCATACAGAAAATTATTAAAACACTTTTCAGTTGCAAATGTACACCCAGATATCCTTTTATTTACCTAAAACTTACACATAGCGTAACTATTTAAAGTCCGGGACGCAGTGTTACCATACAAAACACCACAGGCGGATGGACAGATGAAGAAAAACAAGAGTATAGTATGTGTTCGTGTGCGTCTCTCTCGATGAGAAACGTTGCCTCTCTCTCTCTCTCTCTCTCTCTCTCTCTCTCTCTCTCTCTCTCTCTCAAGAGATTAAAAACATGTAAATGAAACTTCTTTTTTTTTTTTTCGTCCTTGGTACCTTGCTTGCAGCGTGATTTGTGGCCGCCAGAAAACCATCATAAGGCGCCAAGGATTCTTTATTAGTCTGTTTGATTGCTTATCTCAAGAGTGGTTTACCTTTCCGTTCGGTGCGCGGATTCTCGTCTGAGAGAGAGAGAGAAAAAAAACGTAATGCTTTTAGTTACACTCCCGGCCTTATTACTGCATCCCATTGTTAATCAGGGTAAATCATTTTTTTTTTTTTTTTACTTTTTTCCGGTCCATTATAATGGGCTTTTGTTATTTTTCCTTTTTTCTGCATTGTTAACCGAGATTAATCAGTATTACTTTCTTTTGAAGCAGCCATAATGGACTTGTCTCTTTCACCTTTTAATTCGTATTGTTAGGGCTGTAGTTATTAACTCGGTAGTACTAGATGTGACGTTGCTTATTTCACTACGAATAAAACGCTGTAAAAACTGTATTTACCCGGTAAAAAACAGCTGAGGGCATTTCTTCGTTTACTAATGACTATGAGCCAGTAATATATCTACGGACTTCTGTCCTTACCGAATAGATGTGCTTGAAGTATATATAGAAATTGGTATGTAATGCATAAATCATTGAAAAACATGTATTCTCATTTTACACGTAGTTACCTAGAATTTCAATATATACAGATTTATATGGATGTGTAATGTGTATGTATAAACAGTATGTGGGTATGTGTATATGTATGTATATACATAGTAAATTTAAGTATATTGAGCTATCACAAAAATTTGTATGACTATATATTTGCTGATTTTGTAAATAAATTACATATATTGTATATGTGTTGAATTGTAAAATGAACTTTAAGTGTATTCTTTTAGATAAAATAAAATAGATGTGCTATCTTCGTGATATGGGGCATTTGTTAAATCCATCGTCTTCATGTATAGTCAACATTACATCTCTCTCTCTCTCTCTCTCTCTCTCTCTCTCTCTCTCTCTCTCTCTCTCTCTCTCTCTTGCTATCCTCCTTGCAGCTTCTCCTATTCTTAGACTCGCCACTCCTTTCAGCTGGCCATTATTTTTTATGTTTACTTCCAAATACCTTTGAGAAGTGATTAATTACATTCTAACCACTATCTGTATTAATAACTTCGTGATATGGGGCATTTGTTATATCCATCGTCTTCATGTATAGTAAACATTACTTCTCTCTCTCTCTCTCTCTCTCTCTCTCTCTCTCTCTCTCTCTCTCTCTCTCTTATTGTAAGCAAGCTTTCGTGATGATTTAAACCGTGATATCTATTAAATCAGCAAATTTGTTTCTACTTTGAAAAAAGAGCGACCGACATTCGTCAACTTCTTTTCTATCACTCTTCTCGTCTTCACAGACCTTGACAGATTAGCCAACGATATCACTCTCAAATTAAGGTCCCTCAGTGAGTTTAGTGTCCTCTAATGATTCCTTTTGACATCTCGGCCATTGACTTTGCGCCAAGGCCCCTATGTTGCTGACAAAACTGAAGACTATGGCCTGTAGGCGGTTTGTGCCGTCAATGCACCTCGAGGGGTGCACTGTAGGCAATAGTAAAGGTTCTTTGCAGCGTCCCCTTGGTTTGTATGGTGTTTTGACGTTGCATGGAACCAGTGGTTATACAGCAACGGGACCAACTGCTTTACGTGACATCAGAACCACGTTGAGAGTGAACGTCTGTCACCAGAAATACACATCTCTCACACCTCAATGGAATGCCCGAGAATTGAACTCGCGGCACCGAGGTGGCAGGCCAAGACCATGCCGATCACGCCACTGAGGTGCTATTTCTCTCTCCTATTTTTTTTTTTTACCAAAATTCTTATTATCTTTCTTTCATTTTGCTGTCCACCCTCTACTAGCGATTATTTCATAGTGCAACTGCTTTGAGGTTTTCCTTTGTAACTTTTTACTCTAGATATTCCTTTCAGCGCTGAATGACCTCATAGGTCCCAGCGCTTGACCTTTGGCCTAAACTCTATATTCCATTCCATTCTCATTACTGAGCAATGGTTCGACATCACCTAAACGAACTTAGCCTGATTTAAATTTCGAAAATAAAGACTGGTTACTTAGCTCAGTAAAATAAATAAATGGAATGAATAAATAAATAAACAGTGATTATATGGCGTAAAATTTTGTCAAAATTGCAATAAAATTGAAAAATAAGAAAAAAAATAACGAAATAAAAGTCAGCAGAGAAGATGACAAATCGTGATTTTGTGCTTGACAGCGACTCGGTCTGTCTTGTTTTCTTCAAAAGGTGCCCAGGTGACAAACCCCGGCGACAAAACCCAGTGACAAACCCAGGTGACAAAACCAAGTGACAAAACCAGGTGACGAAACCAGGTGACGAAACCCAGTGAAGAAACCCTGGTGACGAAACCCAGGGGACAAAACCCGGTGACAAAACGACCACGTGTTGGTTGGCCATGACGTCACATGGTTGTGCCTTCTGGTCGAGCGCATTTGACAGAATTGATTACTTGGCTTCGTCGCGCTGATGGAAATTGAAGGAGATGCGGCCGGAATCAATAGTGTAAAACGTCAAAGATCAATGAAAATAGTGGGAATAAAAAATTCCGGAATTCCACCTGTGATTTTGTCGTCTTGGACGCAGCTGCAAAAAAAAAAAAAAAAAAAGAAAAAAAAAGTCCGAAAATTTCATCAACAGAAAAAAACCTGAAAAATAAACTTTATCCAACTCTGAACGCCATACATGTCGTTTTGATAATGCATACACTGAAGATGATTATGCCTCTATCAAAGGTGAGTTATTATTCTTGAATGAACAGAAGAACATTCTGTATTCAATAAGATAGAAAGAAGGAGACCTGTTGTAAGAAATACACCAAACTTGGTGATTAGGCTCAAATAAAACAGAATAGAGAATGGAAAAGTTCAATCATAATTGGAATCATTTATCTTTTATTTTTTTAGTAATCGCGACGAGAAATGCGAGATATAGTGCAGTACCTCGAAAAATGGCGCTAGGTTGTATGGCTCCCAACCCCATCCCAAAATGCTATTAGAAAACCGGAATTATTACACGATCTTGAGCCATCCTCCTCCCCCCACTGCCTACTACTCTCTCCTAAGGGAAATGCTTATATATATATATATATATATATATATATATATATATATATATATATATATATATATATATATATATATATATATATATGTATGTATGTATGTATGTATGTATGAATAAATATATATAGAGAGATAGATAGATAGACATATAGATGGATAGATAGATATGAAACTGTACACAGAAACAGTATTTCCATATAAGCAGTACAAGTAAGCACTGAGAGAGAGAGAGAGAGAGAGAGAGAGATGAGAGAGAGAGAGAGAGAGAGACCCACAATAATAAAAGCCCAGACTTTCACCATTTTCAAAATAAAACCTACTACAATAAAAAAAAAAACATATAAAAAGAAAACTAGGTACACGTACTGCATGGACGCCATTTCCTAACAAAACAAAAAAAGATACAACTACGAATCTGAAGCATAAAAGATTACACTACAATACATTACATTACATTGCATTAAATCAAAACGTAATAACGCCCGCAAAAACCAGTAACGCCCACCGTAACCTAACAACCCAAGACTATATGGTATTTACTCTGGTAATCCAGCGCACAGGTATAATAAAAAGGACGGCAGATGACAACCTCCACCTCATAATCACACGACCATCGCGCTGACTCTTAGCAGAGGAAACGGATCAAATTACACGCCGAGCACACCTGCGCGCACTTCCAGCATAAAAAAAAAACGCCTGCGTATTTCCAGCGTCGAAAAACGCCTGCACATTTCCAGCGTCAAGAGACGCCTTGCGCATTTCCAGCGTCAAAAAACGCCCTGCGCATTTCCAGAGTCGAAAAACGCCTTGCGCATTTCCAGCGTCAAAAAAACGCCTTGCGCATTTCCAGTGTCAAAAAAACGCCTTGCGCATTTCCAGCGTCAAAAATGCCTTGCGCATGCGCATGCGCTGTCTTCGTCGAAAAACGCCCTGCAAAACGCCTGTGATGATGACGCGCACCATAAAACCAGAAGGCTGTCATTGGCGAAGCTGGCGGTAAATTCCCCACTTAATATCTAAATGAAACCCTTTACCCCGGTGGCTACGTAACCCTTAAGTTAATGATTCCTCAGGTAGTTTGGCTTTTCTTTTGGTTATTTGTTTGAAAGAGGTTAATCATTTCCTGTCACGCGTTAACATTATGGTTATTCTCTCTCTCTCTCTCTCTCTCTCTCTCTCTCTCCTTCCAGCAGTCTAAGGGTGTGTCCGCAGTGCAGTAAAATACGCCAATAAACGCGTCTGTAACTTGTCGCCAACACATCACAAATAAGTTCCATACATGTTGACAACTCAGTGATACATGTCGGTCGCTTATCTTACACATATCACAAACATGTTGAATACAAGTTAAGGACCTATAGGTACATGTCTTTGGCTTATCTCACACACATCACAAGCATGTTGAATACAAGTTAACAACTTAGTGGTACATATAAGTGGCTTATCTCGCACATATCACAAACATGTTGAAAACACGTTAACAACTTCTTGGTACATGTCGGTAGCTTATCTCACACACATCACAAAACATGTTGAGTACAAGTTAACAGCTTACTGGTGTATGTTGGTGGCTTATCTCACACACATCACAAACTTGTTGAATACAAGTTAAGGATCTACTGGTACATGTCTTGGCTTATCTCACACATATCACAAAATGTAATATGTTGAATACATGTCAACAACTTATTGGTACATGTTGGAGGCTTTTCTTACACAAATCACAAGCATGTTGAATACAAGTCAACGACTTATTGGTACATGTCTTTGGGTTATTTCACGCACATCACAAACATGTTAAATACACGTTAACAACATATTTGTACATGTTGGTGGCTTATCTCACACACATCACAAACAGGTTGAATACAAGTTAACGACTTAATGGTGCACGTCGGTAACTAATCAGATGTGCATCACAAACAGGTTGAATACTTATTCACAAATGTCATTAGCTTATTGGATACACATCACAAACATGTTGAATACAAATTAACAACTTATAGGTGCAGATCTGCGGTTTATCACGCAAACATCACAAACAGGTTGAATAAATTGAAGACTTATTTGTTAAACGTCATTAACTTATTGCACATACATCACAAACAGGTTGAATACAAGTTAACAACATATCAGTGCTCCCAACCTACGACATGCTTTACAAGAGTGCGAACGCGACCTTAGTTTGACTTATTCTTAACGAGTATTCCAACAGGATATGACCGATAGAGTCGAAGATATATAGAGGTGAAATTACGTTTATCCAAACAATTCCAGTCCTGAGAGAAAACGTATAAAGACCTGACACATTTTCCTTTGATAACAAAACACGCAAAGTGCAAACTTCCTCACGCTGAAGGTTACAAAGGTTCTACGAACTGCACAGATGTTCATTCTAGAGGTAAAGTTGAAGGAGAAATCGGGAGAACTTTTGCGACTTTGAGATGAACACAGTTTTACTATGGAGTTATTATTTAAGAATCTCTGTTATTTCTAAGGTGGTTTATGAACTCAAAGGAACCTCTGCTATTTCAGAATTTTGTAGTTATGGGCGCTTCTCGAACTAGGAGAATATTTGCCTGTTTGATGACAGACTTAAAAAGAATCTTAAATACGGTTGTAACACGTCATTACGTACTACACTACTGTTATCATACATCTGGCAAAATTGGTTTTCCGTCATCGAACCCAGATTATCATTTAGAATTATCAAGAAAACTAACTACATTATCTTGACATTGACGTGGTTTGTGGAAAGTGTCATGCGTACTCTCCAGTCAGTTTTAAATCAATCTTGTCAAACTCTCTTGTCAGTTTTAGTTTCAATCTTGTCCAACTCTCTTGACATTTTTAATTCAATCTTCTCAAACTCTCTTGTCAGTTTTAGTTTATCTTGTCAAACTCTCTTATCAATAACAGTTCAATCTTGTCAAACTTTCTTGTCAGTTTTAGTTCAATCTTGTCAAACTCTCTTGTCAACTTATTTCAATCTTGTCAAACTCTCTTGTTAGTTTTAGTGTCAACCTTGTCAAACTCTCTTGTCAGTTTTAATTAAACTTGCCAAACTCCCTTGTCAGTTTTAGTTTCGACTTTGTCAAACTCTCTTGTCAGTTTTAGTTCAATCTTGTCGAGTAACGAAACGAAATAAATAAATCAATCAATCAATAATGATAAAGGTGACTCTCACGTTCTGACTAATAAACGTGGCGCCGTGGAGGAGTGGGTTAGGTCGTCAATGGACTT
>NC_061087.1:98079665-98134665 GCF_015104395.2 Macrobrachium nipponense | reverse complement strand
GACTGCCCAAGAGCAAGAGCCCGTGCAAGCACAAGGCTGAATTAATAAAAAATTTAAGTTGATATATATTATATATATATATATATATATATATATATATATATATATATATATATATATATATATATATATATATATATATATATATATAGAATAGGGTTTTTACTATGCAAAAGCTGGACATGGTCTGCTTCTCTCATATCGCAGCAAAATAAGTGGTTAGACTTCCCAGGGTAATTTAATGACAGGAAAAACAAGTCAAATAAGCTATCTTTGAACAACAGTCATTTTGATCCGATCATAAACAAGGTGTGATCCGGCCTCTGGCTTACTCGGTGCTCATGCTAATATCTACAGTCAAAGAGAGCGCTGTTTCTTCAACGCAAATTGAAATAAATATAGCGCTATATTTTATCAGAAATGATTGTTCTGTACTGTTTAACATGCACGTTATTTTTTACATTTGCATTCTAATAAATAAATCATAAATATCCTATCCTAAAATTCCTGTATCTTTAATTAAACGCGAAACACCCTTTTTAGACCTTTTAGGCTTTTCCATAGGCCTTTCCTACCCCCAATAAGAACAACAACAACAAAGTAGTTTGTAGGTTTACTCCCCGAGTAAGCGAAAATCCAATGACGGGAAAAACAAGTCAAATGAGATATATCTGCACACCAAGCATTTTTATCTCATTATAGAAAAGTAAACAATATCCCCACAATATACCAAGTAGCCATAAACAGCACAAAAATAACATACAAAAATGACTATGGAGCCGGAAATAACTCTCAACCAACCTTTTACCAATCACAAACGCCAATAACCAAAAACTACTTATAACTGACATTACCAATGACAGAGTGTGGTTGAGATACACTTATATCGTAACAGACTTACTGAGAAGTTGCTGTTTATAGAGGGTAAATCCAGAATCACTTTTTACACACTTTTTACACTTACAAATACACGAAGCACTATTAATCCCATTTGACTAAACAGACAAAACAAGGACAACAGGCATTTACAGGCACAGTAACTAAAGCTACCGGTGTAAGACTACCCTCTATTAGCCAGATGCCAAACAAAAAAAATCATAAAAAAAAAATAATATAAAAACAAGAATAAATCTAAAAATAAATATATACATTTATAAAGTGTTTGTTTGGTTCTTTGCGTGGTTAGGCAACGAGGGTTTTTAGACCAGAGGTATTCGGCAGTTTAGGAAGTTTGGATGGGGAGTTTGGATTCAGGTGGGAAGGGGCGGGGAGGGATGGGTTTGGCGTTTGGGTGGTGGGTGGGGGGAGGGGAAGGAGGTTGAGGGGAGGAGGAGGGGAGGGGGGGAGGGGGAGGGGGGGATGAGGGGAGGGCTAAGGTTTGGTTTGGAGTGCCCCAATGTGTGACGGCTGAGTTTCTCTCTTCTCACCGGGTCTTGACGGTTGAGTGATTTCTGCATCATCATTCCTCATTCTCTCTCTCTCTCTCTCTCTCTCTCTCTCTCTCTCTCTCTTTCTCTTCTTTCGTCGCCGTCGTCGTCGTCGTCCTCCTCCTACTCCTGTTCCTAACTCTCCTCATTCAACCCTTTCTACTCTAACTCTTTTCCTCATCTCCTCTCTCACCTCCCTCTCATTCTCCTCTCGCTCTCTCTTTCCTCTTTTCCTTTTTTTCGTTTCTCCTCCTCCTCCTGCTGTTTCGTCTCCTTCTCTTTCTTTTCCTTCCTCTCTCTCTCTCTCTCTCTCTCTCTCTCTCTCTCTCTTCTTCTTCTTCTTCTTCTTCTTCTTCTGCTCCCTTTTTGATATTTTATTTGATTCCCTTTTTTGATCCTAAGCTGATAGGTTCATTTACCCAGATTCCACTGGAAATCTCTCTCTCTCTCTCTCTCTCTCTCTCTCTCTCTCTCTCCTTCTTCCTCTTCTTCTTCTTCTTTTTCTTCTTCTTCTTTTATTTGATTCTATTTCAACATCACCTCCTCCATCAATTCTTCCTTCTTCCTGCTTCCTCCTCCTCCTCCTCCTCCTCCTCCTCGTTCTCCACCTCCTGAACTGCCCTCCTCCTTCATTGTGTTCCTCTCCCTTCACCCCCATCTCCAGCATTCCCCAACACCCACTCCCCACCTCCAGCAGTTTTCTTTTAAATGCTTCTTTGAGAATTGAGGTTCGTCGAGTTCTCTCGTTGTCATCGACTTTTTCTATTATTATTTTTTTTTTTTACTTTTTCTATTTTCTTTAAAATCCTTTTGATTTGGAGCCATTTCTTCTTCGTCGACTTGAATTCACAAAGAATCGACATACGAGTTGTTTTACTTGGGGGAATTTCATTAATTTGTTTCTCACAAAATAGATATTTAACTTTTTTTTTTCATAACTCCATCGAATTGTTTCATACGCGTGAGTGAATTTTATAATCATAATGAAATTTACTCGATGACCAATGTTTTAGGGACGCCTTTTTTCTATATTCGATCAATAATAACGAATTGGTCGTCATTAAATTAACTTAGGATTGACGGAGCATTTTTCATTTTTTTTAACTTCCTCTTACGTTCTATTTTATTTGCGCATATCAATGATCCAAATAAGTGAATGTTAGAATTCTCTCAGATCTGTCCAATAATAATTTTAGCGTTTGCGAGAGAGCAATTTTTTAATTTTGTTAATTTCATTTTTTTTTTTTTTTTCTTGAAGGTCCGGTCAGCGTGAGATTTCCAGATATGAATCCGTGGAAGTCACGCCCACAAAAAAAAATAATAAAAAATAAAGTCAAATAAAACCTGGGACAAAATAAACTAAAACATCAACCCGGGGAAACCCAGAAGGAAAAAGTAAGAAAAGTCAAAATAGAAAAAAAAATAGCTCGGAAAGCCTGACCTGCCTAAAAAAAAAAATAAATAAAAATCAACAACCAAAAATAAAGACAAAATACAAGATACCAGAGAAAGTCTCTAAAAAAAAATTTACAAGATAAAAAACAAAAAAATTTGTGTTCCTTTTTAAATTATAACTAAATAAAACACTCTCAGGCTAAAAGAGGAGTGAGAACATAAAAAAACAAAGAAAATCAAACCGTAGATAATAGTCTTTTACATCGAGTGTCTTTTATATTACGTAATGTAATTTCTTCTTCCTGAGGTCATGCAGTCTTTTCTTACAACCTTAAGTGCGCGTGCGTGCGTCTCTGTGTGTATGTGCACGCATGCGTGATTGTGCGTCATGAAATTTGTATTGGGTTTCTGTCTCCGTGTGAGGTTTGGAACAGTATACCTAATATCCTTTATAAATAAATATAAAGAAAGCGCCTTAGAAATATATTGATCTTATATTCATATCCCTTAAACTTCTTTTCACGAAATATTCTTACATTCTTATTAATTCTTTTTTTTCAAATTATTTAAATAAGCTTAAACCCATATTTAGGTTTCATCAAACTTCTCCTTTCGGAAATAAAAAAAAGTAATTAATGGTTCCTGCTATTTGAATCGTGTCTGAAGGCACAAAATTCCCACTAAATTAACCGTATCAAAATATCTGCTTAGAATAGCTATCAGTTACTACTCAAATTCCGTACATTTGCTTTCCAGTCATCCCTTCCAGCCTATCTTTCCAATAATATATAGGTCTACCTCTCTTCCAGGTACCTAATGTTTTCGAATCATACACTTATTTATTACCAGCATATTATTGTCCATTCTCACCATAAAACAAAGCCATCTTCAACAATACTTTCTTTAGCATTCAACTCCCACACTTCACTTCTATAAAGGAGATTTGGCCCAACTATCCCCTCTGACATTCCAACTGTGGCTTTCTTAGGCACTGCAAGTTTCTTTTCAACCCTATTCTTTCAGTCACATTCAACTTCCACACTTCAATTCCATAAAGGAGATTTGGCCTTTTAAACATTCCAACCTCTTTTATCCTCTCATCGTTCGTTATATCTATACAAATCTACCTATAGGAATCAACTGCTTCGTGTATTCCATCATACATATTAACACTCACTGCTCATCTTCTTGGTTTCCATATATCATTATTACATATACTCTATAGATTCTCATCCTGCTAATTCTTTAATGTTTTTTTTTACTAACTTTGCATATTCTTCGTTATCCCTTATCATTATCTTATCATCTGCAAACACCAGCCATTCGATACCCCATTAATTACCCACTTTATCATCCCACGAATTTGCATCTACTCTCTTTTCTCGTGCCTCTAGTACGTTAAACATGATACATCTGCTTAGGTCACCACGAACTTGGCATGATACATAAATATATATATATATATATATATATATATATATATATATATATATATATATATATATATATATATATATATATATATAATAAGAGCCCATTAAAACGCCAAAATATAGAAAGTAAGTACTATATCTCAGAGACTGCTGTGTCTCTGAAATATGGTACTTACTTTCGATATTTTTGCGTTTTTATGGGCTCCTTTTATTAGATGGAATTCTGTTGTAACAGTTTTAACCACCAGTTGTATTTATATATATATATATATCTATATATATATATGTATATATATATATATATATATATATATATATATATATATATATATACATATATATATATATATATATACATATATATATATATATATATATATATATATATATATATATATAAACACAATTTGATGATAATAAAACATCACCTTTTACATTATTATAGCAATAAAGTACTTAATACTATATCTGCCAGATTTCATATAAAGCAGTTTATTTTGAGCCACATATAGGATATTACATAATAAAAAAAACTATTTGACGTATTGAATATACCAAACAGAGTAGGGGCTTCTCCTCGCCCCTCAAGAAAGGTTTGTAGGGCACCCCACTAAAAATAAATAAAAAAATAAAAAGTTAAAACTCGTTTCAATAAGGCTATTTGCTTGGAGCACGCGATGAATATTCAGGGTACGATCAGACTGACTTTGCATAACTTTCCTCCCCAAATTCGTCGATACCCTGCCCCTTTTTATTTCGGCACCAGGTCTGCCCAGGGTCTGACGTACGGGCCTCGAGAGAGCTCCTACATCGATCTTTGCTTTACCCTGACGGAGTCCAAAATCTGGCTTCCTAGATTGAGAATCATTTAATATTTTCTTCTTCTTTTTTTTACCGCGAAGAAACCGAGATTGGCTTCGTATACCCAAATTGAGTCACTGGAAACTCTGAAAAGGTATAATAATGGACAAGGAATATTAATGGTCTGGTTTCCTAGATTGACAATAATCTAATATTTTCTTTTTTTACCGCGAAGAAACGGAGATGGGCTTCGTATACCCAAATTGAGTCACTAGAAATTTTGAAAGGGTATAGTAAAGGACAGATAAGGTTAATTGGACTGTATCTTCATCAAAGCGTAGTCAGACGATTGGCCATCTTTGCTCCTGCGCAGTCGAGCTACGCAGGTTTTCTTCTTCTGCTCATTATATGCAATTCAGTTCCTCTTTTATTTGTTCACTGATGTTAATCACAAAAGATAGGACAGCTTGATATTAAAATAAACAATGAACAGCGGTGCTCAGCACTCGTAAATTATGTCTTCATGTATATCAGGCAATAAAAACATGGAAGATGATAGTGAATCTAATCTGAGATTATATTTCCTAACCATTAAACACATACTCTGGAAATTCCTTAACATTATATTATATTAATCGCCTCAATGTAATGTATTCAAGAATAAAGAGGAACCGGGTTTTCCAAAGACTTTTTTTTTTTTTTTTTTTGCAGGCTCTAAAAAGTTTCTGCAAGATATATGAGAAGAAAATTAAGCGGTTAAATGAAGCCGAGATCCTCCCAAAACGATTCTTTTTTTTTTTTTTTTTTTTTTTTTAAAAAGGTCAGAGATTTTGAGAAGCCACCTGAGGCTGAATTTCTCCCAGAGATGGGGAACGGTAAGTTCCAGTTACGTCACTGTATTGCATGACATTATGGTTCATTTGTACTAGAGTTTAAATATATAAAGATAATATTTTACAGTAATATCATTGATAAGATGTGGATTCCTTCGTATACTCTTTTGAGAAAGTTATTTTTCTTTATTTTTCTTTTCCTTGGACAAAATTTCAATATGTATTGATAGATCTACTCAAATATACAACCACATTTGTATCAAAATGATAAATCACTGCAATACGGAGCACTCAGAATATTAAGATGTTATTGTACATTGAAACAAACTGAAAACATGAATTAGTCATTAGTCCTTATCTTCTTCATTTAGTTAGGAATGACTAGTAATTACTCTTCTCTGTTGAGCATTCTGCCTTTCCACAATTCATTTCCTCAAACGTCAGTTTCATTAATTCACCTCCAAGCATATGTGAATGCAGTCACAGCCTGCATTTCCACGCATCATTCTCCTTTGCTTCAGCAATCATCTCCACTTCTTGTATATCATCTCCACGATCACAATCCCATCACCTGCAGTAAACAAGGTGTCGTCGAAGACCACGCTCGTCGCGCCGCCAGATCACGCAAACAAATCAATCATCCAGTAGCGGCACACATCACTTCGTCAACAACACTCCCTCCCACCCACCCACCTTTCCCCCCAAAAAAATCACTGCTCACGCCCTCGGTGGGCGTTCGACCGTGAAAACTTGTCAGTGTCTCTGCCGCCGAAGCAAACACACTCACTGCTCGCCTGGAAATTCCGAAAAGGACTTCACGAAGCTCCTGGACTGGTTTGGACTTGGGGTCTGGAACGAAGGAAGGAAGGACGTTGCCCAGCAGGTAACTGTAAAAATCTGTCTCTCTCTCTCTCTCTCTCTCTCTCTCTCTCTCTCTCTCTGAATGGCTTTTTTTGGCTTAGTTAATACATCTTGCTTGACGTGCATTATTCATGCATATGTGTATATATATATATATTATATATTATATATATATATATAGATATCTATATATATATATATATATATATATATATATATATATACATCATTACATATACATATATATATATATATATATATATATATATATATATATATATATATCAATTTGGTGCGAAGGGGAAGGACAATTCTTCATTCCTTTCTAAGTACTTCATTCAGCTGGCTACGTTTCAAGACGTTTAGTCCCATTTTCAAAGCTACACAATAAAAGAATCAGACATTAAAAAACAGACTCGGAATAACAGAATAAAAAGTTTTTTTTGACATACAACATAGAATTATAAGTAGAGTAAAAAGGAAGAGAGTTTACCAAATGGTGCTGAAGGCACAGACCGAGTGGCAGTTCGGGCCAGGTTCAGCTCCGACTGAAACCGACGAGAGGTCTGGACTCTGGAGGTGTTGAGGTGGTCTGGGTATTTAGTTGGGGGACAAGCTGTTTAATAGAGAGCGATTCTAAAATTGCTAGTTGTTGGTCGTTAGGAGTCTGGCCTATGATTTTAAAATCTTTGTAATTAACATCGAATTTACACTTCTTTGCATGTTCACGTATGCGAGAGAATTCTGGGTCTGATAATTGAACACCCGTTCTATAACTCACGCCTCGATGAGGATCCAATCTCACTTTTAACAACCTGCGGGTGGATCCGACATATTTCCCCAGGTTACATCTGAGCCAATTGAATAGGTAAATGTCTCCCGAGGTCATCATCCATCTTGTTAAAAATGAAGGAATAATCGTATCCATCATTTAAATAAATGTATACTCCATTTTGTTAAAAATACAAAGAAAAAACTCAAGGAAGGTTAGAAGATATAATGTACAAATGGTTACCTACCTTCCGGCCCGTTGCTGTTCTGGAAGGGCTTAGGCTTATCCTTTACGCAGGACCGTAAAGAATTCGAAATCGGTCGTGCGTCTAAGCCCTCTACAGCAGCAACGGGTCAGCAGGCAGGTAGTCATTTCTGTACCATATATTTTAACCTTCCTTAAATTTTTTCAGTGCATTTTTAACAAAATGGATGATACGTTTATTCAAATGGAGGACACATTAATTCCTCCGTTTTTAACAAAAAGGAAGGTACAATTACTTCTCCATATTTAATTTACAATGTTGAGGATACATTTACTTAAATGGAAACTACGAATATCCCTCCAATCTTAACAAAATTGAGGATACATTTATTAAAATAGAAGGTAGATTATTCCTCCATTTTTAACAAAACTGAGGATACATTTACTTAAAATGAGGATACAATCATTTAACAAAATGGATGATACAATTACCCAATTCTGACAATGACTTTGGTGCGTTTTGTGTCTTTTTGGAACCGACGGTAAATATTCGCAGCCGACGTCGTTGTAACCAATGGCGGATGAGGAGCATAAGTTCCTGCCAATCACGATTAGCCTCTGTGATATCAGTAGCCGATACTTATCGCCGGGTCCAAATAAACAGGCTATAGAATAAAAGTCTAAAATGAGATGAAAAAGATTATGAAAGTTTCCTTTACCATACAGGATCACGTGACCATTACTGAAACTTACAACAACAATACTATTATTTTCTAAAGGATTAATGGTTTATAGATATATGTTCGTATCTTGTGAGAATTGAGGAAAGATCTTTAACATTGAAGATAAAAAAAGAGTTCGTGAATAAAATCGTAAATCGCCAATGAAACACACCATTCATGAAAAAATAAAAACACTTCTATCATTTATGTGTGATATATATATTCTATATGCTACTAATCGTAATTTTCAGATGAAAATTATATATATATATATATATATATATATATATATATATATATATATATACACACATATAATTAAGAACTCATCAACAAATGAGCACACGTTTCACAGAAATGAATTCTGACTCACATCGGATCGAACCCGGTCTCCCAAATGAGAAAGGCCAGGCCGCTACCAACTATGTGTGGATCAGTTGGTAGCGCCCTGGCCTGTCACTTGAGAGACTGGGGTTTGATCCTGATGTGAGCCAGAAATATATATCTATATATACATCTATAGATATATATATATAATATATATATATATTAATACATATACATATAAATATATATAAAGTAACACTTATTGCCACTGCACAAATTTCCGGAAAATTAACCGACTTATATACTTACAAATACCCTCATCAGCAGTGCGTCTAAGCCCCTACATTATGTCACACAATTCCCTCCATCTTGTACCTGGGTTTTTGCATCACGCCCTCTTTCTAGCCATTACGACGCTCCTGATTGGCTGTTGATAAGCCAGTCACAGGGCAGGAAACTCTCAGTTTCTCTCGAGAGAGTTCACATAGGCTGGATGTATGTTCCACCTCTCCTGAGGGATACGTCTTTCACAAGTATCCCTCCTGCCTATGTGAACTCTCTCGAGAGACAGTTTCCAGCCCTGTCATTGGCTTATCAACAGCCAATCAGGAGCGTCGTAAGGGACTGGCCTAGACATCAAATGCACGGGTGATGTGAGTCTACTATAGGTTCTTCCTCTTCTTCTTAACATGTCCGAATTCCTTACCCTTTTCGCCTGAATGTCTTCCGTTCTTCTCACATGACCGAATCATTTATAAACTCCCTGATTCATACTTTTACCTATGCTGACTGTTGTGCCACTCTTTTGTATCTACTTAACACTTACTACTTGAGTTCTTATATTACTTGTACTACTTAAACAAGTCGCCTCTACAGTTTTTACCTTCTCCCTTCCATTCCCATTTGACATCTACACTTCACTTCCATAAACGAGAGTTGGCTCAACCATACATTCCAGCCTTAAACCTAGACTCCTTTAGATACACCAAATTTCCTCCTGATCTTTTGTACAACATCTTGCAGCCTTCATGACTTTGCGTATTCTGTGACACATAAATAAATAAATATTTTATTAGAATTTTCCATCCTCATCAGCCTCTATTCCCCAGCTTTTCCGGACACCGCACGACCTCGATGTCTGCTAAGTGAGGAACATGTAATCCCACTCGACAAAAGCCCGGTTATGCGAAAACTTGAGGGATTTTAATCTTGGCGATTTACCAGCTGCAATTTATCGCGATTTAAAGGGCGTTTAATGCTTTTATTAATTACAGTCATTTACGTTGAATAGGTTTTTATCAAGTTAAAATTATTTTGGACTTCCAGTGTTTTTTTTTTTTTTGTTTTTTTTTTTTTTTTTTTTTTGTTTTTTTTTTTTTTTTTTTTTTTTTTTTTTTTTTTTTTTTTTTTTTTTTTTTACTTGTCTGGAGACCTGAAATGTAAATATGTTAATGAACGATTAGAAAAACCGCGGTTTCTGCATCGAAGTGATGAATAGGTCTAAAATTATTATTGCACCGTTTAATTCTTGTTTGAAACTCAGCATTTCTGTTTTACTTGAAGACACAAGTCATGTCCATCTTGACTACTAAAGCTTCTTGAGAGCCTTTTTGTAGCTAAGGTGAAACTGAATCGTTAAGAAGAAAAACCTATTAAAAAGCAGTAATTTTAAATAAGCATTATGGCGTCCTCACTTTATCTCTCGCATGCAGCACTTTCTCATCACACTTTCTCTTGAAGAAAGACAGTTTATCGTAGTTATTGTTGTTGAAGTTGTGGTTATTGGAATAAGCTGGTCTTGTGTCAGTAGAATCTCTTAAAAAGCAGCCCTTAACGAAGAAACCACCGAACACGCTATTTGTGCAAGGAATGGAATAAATCACATAAAATTCGTCTCTATCTCAGGTCTAAGAACAAAGGACGACTTCAAAAAGGATAGACGCATCGCCGAAGTATATGATTTCCCACTCTCTCGAAAGATGAAGGGAACACAGAAGACGAGGGGAATTTCCAAAGCCTGACAGGTGAAGAACAAAGCGACAGCCGCTGATGATAGGCCCATAAGCACTTGCGGTTATCTAATGATGGAGCTCTGAGATTAAAACCGACTCCAAAAGTTGATAGGAACACAGAAGCAAAGTGGAGATTTCCAAAGGCTGACATGTGAAGAACAAAGCGACAGCCGCTGATGATTAAAACCGACTCGCTTGTTCCCTCCAGAAGTAAATTCTTCAACCAAAAGAAGTTCAAATTTTGAGCAGCATTTTTGGCTCAAGTGACCTATTAAAAGAAAGGAAGCATATAAGGTATAGGGGAACGGAAGCAGAGAGAGAAGTCCAGAGTCTCGAGTAGAGGGAAAGAGACAGCCAACGAAAAGTTACAATTCTGGTAATGAATAACCAAGATGCTAAAATCGAATGAGTGCTACTTAGTTAAAGGAGGTTCAGATAAGATCAAAGAAAACATCTCACCTGCTGCAAAATAATAAATAAATAAATAAATAAACAAACAAATAAATAAATAAATAAGAAAAAAATTATATAATAAAAAAGAAAGTCAATAAATAGATAAATAATTAAATAAATAGAAAAATTATATAATAAATAAATAAGTAAATGAATTATGTAATAAATGATAAATGAATGAATGAATTAATTAATTTATTAATTAATTAATAGATAAATGGTGATTGAATATATAAAATCACAATCACCGTAGGTGGAAGCAAGTACTTAAAATAATCAAGGTTTTCAGTTGCTGCTGTTCAATTTTTTTTAATACAGAGGCAAATAAGACGAATAATCAGCCACTATTACACAAACAAGGTCTGAAGGAAATGAGAGAGAAGAGAGAGGTAGACAGATTAGGTGTTAACTCCGGAGGCAGCGAAATAATCTCTCTCTCTCTCTCTCTCTCTCTCTCTCTCTCTCTCTCTCTCTCTCTCTCTCTCTCTCTCTCCTCTTTACATAGAAGATATGTGACACGTGGAATAAACTGCCACCAGAAGTCGTAAACAGCCAACAGTGTGGAAGAGTTTAAAAGAAAGCTAGACAAAATCATTAGGACACTGTGAATGAACAGTGGAACCTGCTCCTAGAGATAAGCGAGCATACGATGTCTCCTCTTAGGATGGACTAAGAAGTCGTTGAGACATCCTAATCCTCGTAACTCCTAGTAACTCTCTCTCTCTCTCTCTCTCTCTCTCTCTCTCAAGTCTTTGAGACATCCTAATCCTTGTAACTCTCTCTCTCTCTCTCTCTCTCTCTCTCTCTCTCTCTCTCTCTCTATTCTTTTTCTATGTACGTTCTTTGCCTGAATTGTATATAATTTTACTTTTATAATACTAATGATAAATTTTATGCCATATCTTCATTTATCCATACATTCTCATTCTTCGTTGATTGATATACGTTAGGTATATTAATCAACAAAGAATAAAAATGTATGGATATGGCATAAAATGTATCATTAGTAACGTAGAAGTAGATTTATATATTATTGAGGGTAAAACCAGAAGCAGAGAAATAATGTAATTGCTCACACAGAATTATTCCATTTCTCCATCTATGACAACTAAATCCAAACCTCCATTTTGTTTAGTCCTTTTGCCCTTGACTGAACAAATCCAGCGCGCATTTGTCGGGGATATCTGAGGAATACTTGCGCATGCGCAGGAGAGGAATCAAAACATCTGAACTCCTCGCTGCGTGATGGCAGCGTTTGCTTTGGAAAACTCTGGATTAGTCTAGAACAATGCAATTGCCACATCTGATAAAGATATTTCATTTGGCGTACAGAAGTCGACGTAATGATTTGATAAATAAAGCTTTTGAGAAGGAGCAACAATTACTATTTGCTTTGGAGGTTATATGTATTCTAGTTACTGCCATTCTCAAATTAGCTGTAATTTAATTGATTTGCTCCGTAAGTAAGTCGAGGTGATTTCGAAAATGAGATCCAGATCATTGGAGACACTTGAAATTAGGCCTATAACAGGAAACAAGAACATACCGCGTTTGTTCGAGATACCGCCAGCTCTTTCCATCCATGAGAACTCTGTATATGATAGACACTGATATATTTTTAGCTTTAATTGGAGATACTTGAAATTAGGCCTATAACAGGAAACAAGAACATACCGTGTATGTTCGAGATACTGCCAGCTCTTCCCATCCATGAGAACTCTGTATATGATAGATACTGATACACTTTTAGCTTTAGAAATCAAATGGAGATACTTGAAATTAGGCCTACAACAGGAAACAAGAACAGAACGTGTGTCCGAATTAGGCCTATAACAGGAAATAAGAAGAAGTCGTGTGTGTCCGAATAAGGCCTATAGCAGGAAACAAGAACAAAACATGTATGTATGTCCAAGACACTGACAGCTCTTACTATTCATTAGAAATCTGTGTATTTAAAAAATGATATACTTTCCTTTCTACGTAGAACTCATATGGAGATGTCTGAACTAGGCCTATATGGGAAACAAGAACAGAACGCGTATGTCAGAAATATCGCCGACTCTTCCCATCGGTGAGAACTCTGTTTAAGACAGAAACCGATATACTTTTCTATTTAAAACTCAAAATAACTCGAAATATAATAACATACGAATGAAGATTCGGCAATATAGCCTACAGACGAAGCATGTTCATTCTTAGACCTTGCAAAGAATGACGCAGAACCGCGATTCAGAGAAAGTGGGCAGGAACCCACGGACTACAACCTTCATATTTCATTACCAATTTGTACATTATAAACTCTCCCGTTTTCTATGTCATCCCCCCTTTTACCGTTTTCTGTGGAATGACATTGCAAAGTCGATCGCTATCATAATAAGCCAAAGTGATTCTATAACTAATAAATATCCTAAAGCTATTGTATCTTGCGACATTTTTTTTATTGCAAAGATCATAATAACTCATATGATGTTGCCAGAAATAAAAAATAATATTGCTGAAGCTTTACAGTTCATTTAAACTTTGTAGTGTTTTACGTTGGTTACATAGGAAGAAATATTAAAGATTTTCATGTGACGTATTAACCTTTCTCTTCCTCAAGTTAGAAACTTAGAAAAATAAACTAAAATTATTATTATTATTATCATTATTATTAGTATTATTATTATTATTACTCGCTTAAGTCTGTCATTCTCTTTAACAGCATTTACCTAAAAGAGGGTCTTCTACCAAAATATTATTATTATTATTATTATTATTATTATTATTATTATTATTATTATTATTAGTCAGGAGACAAACCTTATTCGTATGGCACAAACCCACAGGGTCACTGACTTGAAATTCAAGTTTCCAAAGAGTCTGCTATCAGTCATTTGAAAGAAGTTACAGAACACCATAGGAAATGCGATAAAGACGAGATCAGTTCGTAAAAAAGAAAGATAAATTAATAAATTGATGGATGTATGGATAAAATATTTTAAAAATTTATTAAAGTACAATGTGAATTGTTTGATGGCAGTAATGCATTGAATCTTCGATTGGACTTTTCAGATTCTTTTAAATTTTTAAAAAAAAATCTCAGGACACTGTTCCACAGGTATATTCTTGTTGTAAATGAAATAATAATAATAATAATAATAATAATAATAATAATAATAATAATAATAATAATATGAAGGTAGGGAGACCCTCTCCTTCAATAGTTTTGTTAAACCCCTGATTTTGGCAGCATCAGTGGAAATTAATATTGATCTTTTCAATCTCTTATTATTCCTCTTCTCAATTTCAGGGCTGGAATACTAATTAAGCTGGCCGAATGTTCATATCTCTTTGAAAGAAATGTTTTCTAAAAATAATAATTTTATTGATACCGGATAACATAATTCAATAAATTATTATAGAACAATTTCTCACCGGAGATATGGAACAATTTTAGAAAACATTTCTTTACGAGATATGAACATCGGCCAGCATTAGCAAATTATCAGCCCTGATGAGAAAGAGAAATTAATAAGAAGAATGAAAAGAATATATAAAAATCAATTCCACTGATGCTGCCATCATCTTTAACAAAATAATAATAATAATAATAAATAAAATATAATAATAATAATAATAATAAATAATAATAATAATAATAATAATAATAATAATACCCTGATTTTACTTCGTAAGTTATCTCACAATTTCGGAATACAATTAACTCAACAACAATACACCGGAACCATTCTAACAATCTAGAAGAGGCAGTACACTCTCATTATGCGAGCGTGTGTGTGTGTGCGCGCGCGCGTGTATGTGAACCAGCATCCATTGACTCCCAATTCCAAAGGAATGTTAACCATTTTGGCATTATTCCAGCAACTGCCAAAGAGAGCCAGCCATTTCCGAATTTCTGTTGCAGCATGCTGTTAGACTGTTGAATTGGAAGGGAAGGAGGCAGGTACGTAGGCTGTTCACGCTGCTGCTGCTATCGATTGCGTAGAGAGAGAGAGAGAGAGAGAGAGAGAGAGAGAGAGAGAGAGAGAGAGAGAGAGGGTCTCAGCATCCCAAGCCATCTCCGCTCTCTGAAGCCTTCGGTCAGCCATCTTGTACTAATCTGATGTGTACCGGAGGCCATTG
The DNA here is from genome assembly GCF_015104395.2 of Macrobrachium nipponense. NCBI lineage: Eukaryota > Metazoa > Arthropoda > Malacostraca > Decapoda > Palaemonidae > Macrobrachium > Macrobrachium nipponense. The sequence continues at coordinate 98,119,303 of NC_061087.1, read as the reverse complement.
TTCGCTCGATGGAAATTAGACCATGAAGCGACCCTAGTCTCGTTAATTATCGCTCTAACTGCACCTGTGTGTTTTTAAAGAAAACTTTGCTGGTCATATTTTTAAAGGCATGTTATTCCCCGTCACTCAGACCATTTTGCTTTTTTGTTATATAAATATTTTTTATTTTCCTTTACCCTTTTTCTCTCGGATGTCGTGACAGCAAATAAAAAAAATGGCGGGAAAACCAAACTCAGGGTGAGAACTAGGTGTGTCCGCATAGAGTAATAGGGGGATCCTGTAGAGGGGGAGGGGGAGGGGATGGAGGGGAAGAAGAGGAAGGGTTGCCTGGGAGGGTGAGAGGGGCTGACGCCCCACCAACCTCGCCCGCCCCCCCACGAAAGCTGAAGAAGGGGGCGGAAAGCGTTGGGTCAATACTCGGTGTCAGGAGGCAGACTGCTGCACCACTGGAGGGGGAGGAGGAGGAGGAGGAGGAGGACGCTGAACGGTATACGCACTTCATCTCGGACTCATTGAGAAACGAGTCCCTAAATGAATATCTCATGACCGGGCCATTGGAATCTCGTTCTTCCCAATTTGAACCCCGGAAGCGGGGCCGGAAATCCAGGCGGGTCATTCCCCCAAAACATCCCCCATCAGAGGACCAAAACCGCTTTGTCGAGTGGTTGAATAGCGATCTCCTTTTCCCAAATTTCGACATTGCAATTCCGCGCTTCTGGCAACTTCAAATCGTCATCTTCCGCTGCGCATAAACCGAACCGGCGCTCTCTTGTCTATGTAGGCCGACGCGGCTAGCGCGAGATAGGTGGAAATAGCGTCTGTCGCAAATAAAAAAAAATAAAAATAAAAATAAAAAGAATATAAATGAAAAAGGTTCGAGCGTGCGTCATCGCAGACGAATGAATCAATGTCGCCATGACACTCTCTCTCTCTCCCCATCAGAATTTTATACGGAAGCAAAAGCTGAAATTTCAGATCCCCTGTTTTTTCCACCCTTTTAGCTCGAAGGGGGGTTGGGGGGATCTCTCTGGGGAGGAAACCGGCCCCCCCCCCCTCTACTGCTGCCCACTCCCTCGCGCCGCCCCCCGCCGCCGCCCACATCTGATGATTTTATAATAGGTGCTACAGTTCAGAGCGGCCAATAGAGAGCGGAAATTTCTCTTTTAGAAAAGTCGGGGGGGCGGAGAGGGGGGGCAGGAAGCCCCGCCCCCCTAACGGCCTGTCAGCCACTGAAAAGGGGTCTCCCTTAGTTTTGGCTCCGCCCACCTTCCCACTTACTAGAAGATCTAAGTGGATAGGATCTAAGCGAGGGGCTGCGATTGGTGCAAATGGGCACCGAGGGGAAAACAGCCCCCCCACTCCCTCCCTGTCCACTTTCTAACTCCACCCCCCACCCCCTCCATATTCCTTTTTTCTTCTACCACACCCGCTGTCTGACTGGCACTGCGTGGCACTGATTTTCGAAGAATACTTCGCCCTATTATATTTCGTCTCTGCAACAACATGACAATATTTCTCTATCTCTCTCTCAGAATCTCCCAGAATTTCTCTCTCTCTCTCTCTCTCTGCCGAGGCTGGAGATTTGATTTCACTGAGATTAAGTGGGTTTTATTCGGAGGTTTTATTTGGTTTCATGTTTTAGCTTCTGTTCGCTTCGGAATAAATGGATCGTGTTCTCTTTCGCTGCACCGAGTCTTTTTCTCGATGCAGAATTCTGCTTTTGTGTTTCGAGATGAAATTTAAAATGGGGCAAGCTTTGTAACAGGTAGAAATATAGCCATTGTTATTTATGAATGTTACACTTAATAGATATATATACGCTATAATAATCTTTATATATATATTATATTATCATATATATAATTATTATATATATTATATAATATATACTATATATATATATATTTATATATGTATATGTGGTGTGTGTATATGTGTGTATGTGTGTGAATGTGTGTGGGTGTAGTGGAGTATATGTCAAAAGTGATGTATAGTTATAATAATTATATATATATTAAGATATTATATATATAATATTATAATAATAATATATTATATAATAATAATATTATAATAATATATAATATATATATATTGTATGTATGTATATGCAAATTAAAAATTAAATAATTTATATATATAATATATATATATAACATATATATATTTATATATATATATAATCATATACATATTACCTGCATTCTTGTATAAACTGTGCATGTATATTTTAGTCCGTTTTTTCAAACAAGTCTATTTAATGCATTAGGTTTTTTTTCATGGCATCTAAGCAATCATACAAAACACTGAAATCAAAATATTTTTCAACTGAAAAAAAAAAAAAAAAAAGGAATTAAACAGCCAAAAAATGAGGATTTGCCCCCCCCCCCCCCCCCCACCCGAAACCGATTATTTTCCATTCCCCATTCCCCAAAACTGTGATTTTTTTTTAAATTTAGCGCGAAATTGTTGCGCCCTCTCGAAAAGTTATGTGTAACAAAGCTGTTTAATTTCCACGTTTAGGACTCTGAATTAAAACACAGTCAATGGAATTTTCTTGCAAAGTTATCTTATCGGTTTTGGATTCAAGCGAAACACTTAACTCTATTTACATATGTATATATATATATATATATATATATATATATATATATATATATATATATGAAGCTTAAGCATCCAGATAGTATATGTTAACCTGCCCGAAACTCCACATTAAGAAATAACGGATAAGACCAATTAAGCGAAATACAGTTTATGTTTTTGGCTTATTCAACTAACTAAAATATAGAGAAAATGGTTTCAACTTTCGTTATCTCAAAGTTAAACTGAGTCAACGTTTTTAACCGGAAGATATTTGAATATATCATATAAAGCATATTCATGTTCCTATCAGACATGTCATAAACATATCGGAGAGTTATCTCATCCAGGTCACAAATAGTTTGAAAACAAGTCAACTATAAGTCGGCGACTTTTATTTTAAGCTGTCCGTTATTTATATGCGATACGTTACCGTTGCGTGTTTGTGATATGTCTTGGCGTGTTTGTGATAAGTCTTAATGTGTTTGTGATATGGCTTAATGTGGTCGTGATGTTTGAATGTGTTTGTGATATGTCTTGGTGTGGTTGTGATATGTCTTAATGTGTTTTGTGGTTATGGTGGTGGGTTTGTGGGTTTTGTCTTTGGTGTGTTTGTGATATATGTTGTGTGTTTGTGGTTTGTCTTGGTGTGTTTGTAATATGTCTTGGCGTGTTCTTGTTATGTCTCGGTGTGGTTTGATATGGCTTAATGTGTTTGTGATATGTCTTCATGTGTTTGTGATGTGTCTTGGTGTGTTTGTGATATGTCTTAATGTATTGTGGTTGGACCCGTAATTCACTCTGAAGTTATGTTACTATTTTAAGGGAAGATTTCAAAATGACATTTTTGTAGGTTGTGATTGATCAGCATTTACAGTTTGACCTCAGTTCGTACGAATCTCAAAACCTCTCTCTCCTCTCTCTCTCTCTCTCTCTCTCTCTCTCTCTCTCTCTCGACGATTGCAGCCGCCACTCTACCTTAATTCCCAAAATGGCTGAAGGAACACTATTATATGATATGAATAGTAAAGACGAGAGAAAAAGTAATAAAAATCACGAGATAAAGAAAAAACGTGAGATGATTAAAAGTCAGAATCACGATAAACCCATCGAAAGAAAGGAAGGCAGGTAATTATATTATATGAAAAGTAAGGACGAGAGAAAAACTCTAATAAAAATCAGGAGATAAAGAGGAAAAAAAGGCAGGCGATAAGGAATCAGAATTACGATAAACCCATCGAAAGAAAGGAAGGCAGGTAATTATATTATATGAAAAGTAAGGACGAGAGAAAAACTCTAATAAAAATCAGGAGATAAAGAGGAAAAAAAGGCAGGCGATAAGGAATCAGAATTACGATAAACCTATCGAAAGAAAGGAAGGCAGGTAATTATATTATATGAAAAGTAAAGACGAGAGAAAAAACTAATAAAAATCAGGAGATAAAGAAGAAAAAAAAGGCAGGCGATAAGGAATCAGAATGACGATAAACCTATCGAAAGAGAGGAAGGCAGGAGAAAGTTGAGGACCCTGTCCTCAGAACTCCATTAAGTCAATTAGCAGCCTGTATCCTGCAAAGAGGTTCCTAAACTCTAATCTAGGAGTCCTGATAATTTGAGCAATGTTTTAGCTTCGAAAGACGACGAAGTTCTGAGTTAGAGAATGCGTAAATAACTAGACCTGACAATATACGAAAAATAAAATGCTGCAGATGTCTATCATTAGTACACTTATGTTTCTAAAGCCTTCTTTACTTTTTTATTTTACTGAAGCTACGAACACCTCCATAGCAGCACGCTGTTGACGGAACCAATAGAAGAATCCTATTGAATGTTCGTAGATTTTTCTAGAATTCCTCGAGATTCCCTAATTTACGACAGCAATTCTATGGGGACCCTTATTAGTGTGACCTCACTTTGGTCTCATATTTTACGAAGAAATCTTCATTTTGATCCAATAAGTTATTGAGTATCTTTGGTTTCTTTAGGAAATCTATGGGACGCAATTATTTGACCCAGTAATTCTGTGACACATCTATATGCAGTAAATGAATTCTATTGGGTGACTTAGATCAGAAAAAAAATCTGTTTAAGCGTCAAATTCTACCAAGCATTTTCATTTAGGGCAGGAATTTCATGGTGAATCCTTTTCATCGATTTATTCATGTACCGACCATTTTTTATTGTGAGGTTACGAGCACTCCTTAAGCACGCTGCTGTCGGAAACAAATGAACATCTTTATACGTCAGTTTCACGCACTAAACAACTATATAAACTCATTTCGATAATTTCCCGTTGTTATCTCTTTATTTATCTATCTATCTATCTATCCATCTACAAGTCTTTCTCTTCTCTACGCTCCCTGCAATAAAGTGAATTAAAAGCAATTATGCAATGCATATCTATTCAGGACAGTTTTGTTCGAGTTCGATTCCCCGCTCTGCCAACAAGGAATCATAGGAATTTATCTCTGGTGATAGAAATTCATTTCTCGATGTGGTTCGGATCCCACAATAAGCTGTGGGTCCCGTTACTAAGTAACCAGTTGGTTCTTAGCCACGTCAAAATAACTAATCCTTCGGACCAGCCCTAGGAGAGCTGCTAATCAGCTCAGCAGTGGTTCTGGTTAACCTTAGATATCATTGGAATTGTTCGAGAGGCTACGATCTTGTAATACTAAAAAGATCGGGACCTCTGAACGCAATTCCTTTATCAATTCTTACAGGAACTGCGATTTGGAGTGATGCTTAGAGAACAAAAAGACTTGAACATGGATAGATAGGTAGATAAACGGATTAATAAAGAGATAATGATGGGAAATTATCGAAATGTGTCTAGGTGTTCAAAGGATAACACTGACACATAAGGACATTTTGGTTTCGGACAGCAGGGTGTTAAAGGAGTGTCCATAACCTCACAATAAAAAAAATCAAGTTAATTATTAACAATACCCCCATAAAATACCTGCTCCATGGCGTTCTTGGTCTACAAGGATTCGCCATAAAATTCCAGCCTTATATGAAAATGCTCCATAGAATTCGCCGTGCAAACAAAGATGCTTTTTTCTGATCTAAGTTACCCAATAGAATTCAGTCGTTGCATATGGATGTGTCACAGAATTACTGGGCCAAATAACTACGTCCCATAGAATTATTAAAATAAACAAACATACTCAATAGACTTACTGATCAAAATGAGGATTCTTCGTAAAGTATGAGACCAAAATAAGAGCACTGATAAGGGTCCCCATAGAATTCCTGTCGCAAATTGGGGAACCTCGAAGAATTCTAGAAAACTCCAAGAAAATTCTACAGAATTTGTCTTAAATAAAAGTGCCTCATAGAATTCCTGACCTAAATAAGGATTCCCAAGTGAATTCTTTTACAAAATAAGGAAGGCAAACAGAATTCTTTACGTTAGACGGCCAAAGAAAAGTTATAATATATCAATAGGAATTCCAGTATTCTTATAGATTAGGGTTCCATAGAATTCCAGAAGCGAAGAAGGGACACCTATAAAATTCCAGACATATTTGAGTGCCGCATAGGATTCATATGTAAATAGGGATGAACCATAGAATTTTTCTTTATCAAAATTAGGTATTCCCAGGGAATCCAAGACAGAAACTCGAACATAAATAAATTGTTCCCATATTTATTTATTTTTTTTTTTTTTTTGCTAAAACAAATCTAAGAATTTCTTATCATTCTTAATCTGAGTCCCTATAGAGTATTGACCTCTCATATCTTATATTACCTTCCCCCTGACAGAATGGGCACACCACTTCAGTGTACGACTTAATGGCTATATGGGTTCCACAGAACTGACTGACTCAAGGTATACCTTGGACTGACTAAGCCACCTTAAGTAGGAAACGGTTGCGTTGACACGCTACTTGTCCGTAAGCATATTGTAGCAGAATATCTCGGGTACGGCTCCACAGAATCCGATGACACTTTTCCATCTGATAGCGGAACAACTGTAATACTTTTTTTTTTTTTTTATTTTAATAATACACAGCCATTATTTCTAAGATAAGATTGTAGTTTTGGTATGGAATGTGTCATCTCAATTGCTCCATTTGCTCAATACTCTTTTATCTCTTTGTTTCAGATTCACAGTGGACTACACGTATTCATTGGGTAGCATTCTTGAGATGGTAACCTTTTGGCATAAATCCCCATGAAATTGAAGATTTGTAGCCACTGATAAACCATCAGTAACTATATGTGGCATCTGGACGGTTAACGAACTGCTTAATTAAACCCACAGTCAGTACCACAATTCCCACTGAATACCGTATTCCAGCGTCTGGAATCTAACGACTCATTCGAGAGGATGTACAGAACGCATCTATACGCTATAGGAACCAATACAAACAAGTGAGAGAGAGAGAGAGTAGAGAGAGAGAGAGAGAGAGAGAGAGAGAGAGAGAGGTGGGGGGTTGGGGGGAGTGTGTTTCCCCTCTTGAGACTGGAGTGGAGCCATTAACTCATTATTCACTGGCAGTTAACACGGAGCATCTAATTACCGTCCAGCAGCCGTTGACGGCAACTACCGGGTAGTTGATTCCAGGCCAATGGAAGAGGAATGTTTGCAAGGGGCGGGGGGGGGCACCGAGAAGGGGGAAAATGTAAGGGGATGATTGTAGGGGACCACTACAAGGGTGTAGGAGGTGTATTGTTATTGGGAAGAGTGTCGAGGACTTAGTAGAGAGACAGGGTGTAGGAATGAGTGTATAGAGCGATACTGGAGAGTGGAGACCTGGAAGGGTGTATGGTTCGAGTATATGGGAGTGAGAGGAAGTGCAAGATTATATAGATAACCTGTAGAGGGAACGGTTGTAAGGCTGTGATGCTGCAGGAGGGAAGGAAGGACGTATAGAGGAACAGGGCGTCTATGCAAAAGGTCGATGAAACCAAAGCGGAGACGTGGATCAGGGAAATGAGGTGTCTGGTGATACAATCTAAGTCAGTGATTCCCAACCTTTATACCTTTAAGGAACCCCTGAAACAATTTTTCATATCCTAGGGAACCTTTGCCTACAGGCACTCTCTCTCTCTCTCTATATATATATATATATATATATATATATATATATATACTATATATATATATACTATATATTAATATATATATGTATAATATATAATATATATATATATATATATATATATATCTTATTATATCACCTATATAGTCATTTTATACATCATGTATGTATGTATGTATATCTATGTATTTGTATATGTATATAAATTACTTAATATAAATCATATATCTACCATTGCTATTTGAACAGTGTAAATTCAGATCAGCGTCATTTACAAAACATATTTATTTCAAGACTTTTTGCGGAACCCCTGCGATGGAATGAGGAACCCCAGGGTTCCACGGAACCCTGGTTGGGAATCGCTGATGGAAGTATATCCTGATAGCGCCGAGGACGCTTACGAATGCGTATATATACCCGTGTGTATGTGTGCATAATTAAATGCTTCTGCAGAGCCATGTGTATATTTTGCATGCTGCCTCCAGTACTAAACATTTTCATTTAAATTTTTACTCATTTGCAAAAATTATCTGATTGAGAGGGTACGACAGAATACAGAAGCCTTGATAGGGTTTGAACAGTGTCAGTTCAGTTCATACATGAATATCACACCATATCAACTTTGCATGTCCTACTGAAATGAATTATAAGGTATATTGTACTTTGAACTATAAGGTAATTGGTATAAATAACGAATGATGAACTGTAAATAAAAACATTAACAAATGACGATAAAACTCGCGTCATTCCCAATTAAACAAAATCTCGCGCTGGTCTGGTTACCGAATGTGGTCAATTTAAGTCAAAATTTAACTGCATTTTCTGTGAAATAATAAGATCATTTTCAGGAAAAAGTTGTCTCTTTGATGGAGAAAATTGAAATCCAATTTAGAAAAATTTTAAAAATCCTGAATTTAATTACAAGAGTAAGCAGAAGATGCATTAAGGCTATTCCAATTAAGGCTCTTCAAATTAAGGCTCTTCCAATTAAGGCTCTTCTAATTAAGGCTCTCCTAATTAAGGCTCTTCTAATTAAGGCTCTCCTAATTAAGACTCTTCCAAATAAGGCTCTTCCAATTAAAGCTCTTCTAATTAAGGCTCTTCCAAATAAGGCTCTCCTAATTAAGGCTTCTCTAATTAAGGCTCTGCTAATTAAGGGTCTTCTAATTAAAGCTCTTCCAAATAAGGCTCTCCTAATTAAGGCTCCTCTAATTAAGGCTCTGCTAATTAAGGGTCTTCTAATTAAGGCTCTTCCAAATAAGGCTCTTCCAACTAAGGCTCTTTCCCTTTCAGTAAAATTAAGAATGAAAATAAATAAACAAATCCATTTCTGCCAAAATAAATACATATATATATATATATATATATATATATATATATATATATATATATATATATATATATATATGTGTGTGTATGTGTGTGTGTGTGTGTGTGTGTGTGTGTGTATTCAATTGCAAACAGAATAAATAAGGAGCCTTCAAGATCATAATGACAATCAAGCTAAGCTCACTGATTCTGAATCTGCCTAATTCAAATTTCTGATTAAGGACAAAACATCACTTTGTGATCTGGAATAAAAAAAGAAAAAACTATAAAAGTTTTATTAGATAAACTAAGGATTTACCTCCCATAACTAGTACATGGGCCGAGATAAATATCCTATAATGCAGGACCAGGAATAATTAGGATATTAAAAGAGAGAAGGGGAATAATCGGGAAATAAAAAAATGAAAGAACAAGGATATTAAAAGGAAGGGAAGCGGAAAATAAATGATAAGGGAAAAATAAAAAAAATACAAGAACCAGGATATTAAAAGAAAAGGAAATATAAAACAATTAATAAGGGAATTATAAAAAATTAAAGAACCAGGACATTAAAAGAAAAAGAAGTAGAAAACAAATAATAATGGAATTATAAAAAAAATTAGAGAACCTGTATATATTAAAAGAAAGGGAAGTGGAAGACAAATAATAAGGGAATTATAAAAGAATTAAAGAAGCAGGACACTAAAAGAAAGGGAAGTGGAAAACAAATAATAAGGGAATTATAAAAAAAATGAAAGAACCAGGATATTAAAAGAACGAGAAGTGTAAAACAAATAATAAGGGAAGTATAAAAAAAAGAATTGAAAGAACCAAGATATCAAAAGAAAGGTAAGTGGAAAACAAATAATAAAGGAATTATAAAAAAATGAGAGAACAAGGATACTAAGAGATAGGGAGGTGTAAAGCAAATGATAAGGGAATTATAACAAAATGAAAGAACCAGACGAAGCCAAACCACGAATGAGATCATTCAAAAAGTGACGTAAAAAAATCGAAACGTCAGATAAATCGAGGACTGAGGACGAGAAATGTGATCTAGAAAAATAGCTGTGATAAGACAACAATAAACCGAACGATGTCAAAGGAATACAGCGAAAATAAAGGAAGACCGAACGAGAAGAGCCATTAAAAGAAAGGAAGGTGAAATGAAGCAGTAAAAGAACCAGTTAGGATAGCAAAGAAGGGTTTAGAAAAGATGGAAAATACGGAAAATGGAATATCAAAACCTGACAGTAAAAAAAAAATGGAATTGGGAAGCTACGAAAATTTCGACTTAGAAAGGGGAGAGAATCACAAACAGAGGAAAAGGGAAATCCCATGATAAGTGGAAGTGAGAAAAAAATTAAATCAAAATGCAAGAAATTGTAGGAACAAGATCTGACGAGACAAATATATCTCAGAGGATAAACAAGGATCGGGGAAAATAAACAAATGATGACCAGGGAAAATAAACAAACAAGGACCTGGGAAAATAAACAATTAAGGACCAAGAAAAAAACAAGGACCAGAGGAAATAAACCAACAATGACCTGGGAAAATAATCAATTAAGGACCATGGAAAATAAAAAAGGACGAGGGAAAATAAACAAACAAGGACCTGGGAAAATAAACAATTAGGGACCATGGAAAAAAAACAAAGACGAGGGAAAATAAACAGACAAGGACGAGGGGAAATAAACAGACTAGGACCTGGGAAAATAAACAGTTAAGTACCAAGGAAAATAAAAAAAGAATCAGGGAAAAAACAAATAAGGGCCTGAGAAAATAAACTATTAAGGACCAAAAAAATAAACAAGAATTAGGGAAAGTAAACAAACAAAGACCGTGGAAAATTAACAATTTAGGACGAGGGAAACTAAACAAACAAAAACAATGAAAAATAAAAAAGACTAACTGAAAATAAACAAAGTCCTGGAAAAATAATCAAGACTCAGTGAAAATAAATAAACAAAAACCAAGGAGAATAAACAAACAATGACCTTGGAAATTAAACAAACAAAATGGACCAGGGAAAATAAACAACTGAGAGCCAGGAACATAAACAAAAGACGACAATGGAAAATAAACACACCGGGTGAATAAAAGGCAATGGGAAAAATAAACAAATCCCGGAAAATAACAAAACTCAGGGAAATAATAAACCTCAAAAAATAAACAATAGAGAACCAGGGAAAATAAACAAACGAAGCCCAGGAAAAATAAACAAAAAGACCAGGGAAAATAAACAAACAAAACCCAGGGAAAATGAAAAACCAAAACGATGGAACATAAACAAACAAGAGCAAGGAAAATAAACAAATAAACTCCAAGAACAAATAAAAAAGAAAGGGCAGGGAAAATAAACAATGAAAATAAATAATAACTAAAGATACCGATTATAACAATTTAATTCTGGTCGTCTTTCCTGATTTGTACAGCTACCTTTGATATACAGTGTATTTATTAAAGCATATGCTATATATATTATATATATATATATATATATATAATGATATATATATATATATATGCAATGGTTTTATGTATGTTTTACTGATTGTCCATCTGTCGACGTTTATTTTGCAGATGACAAAGTTTTAGTGACGACCAGTAAGGAAGGAGCAGACAGGAAATTGGAAGTTGCGGATAAGTTCGTTTGGAGGACAGAGGCTTTTGAAAGATAAGCAGAGCAAAACCTGAATATATGTGGCTGAATGGAGGTGACCAAGGGGGAAGCATCAACTTAGAGCAGGAAGAAGTAAAAAGAGCCACATCCTTTTAAGTACCTCGGGTCGTGTGTCACTGATTGTGGAAGGGAGGAGGAGGAGGAGGAGGAGGAGGAGGAGGAGGAGGAAGTGACCACAGAATACAATCAGCTTGGTCACAGCTTAGTGCAATTGGAGGAAAACGTCAGGTGTGCTATGTGACAAAAGATTTAATGTAAAACTGAACTGGAAATATGTTTATTATTTATTATTTAATAAATAAATAAATAAAATAAATAAACTGGAAATATGTACACAAGCCTTGTCAGACCTGCGTTGATGTATAGTTACGAAACGTGGGCCATGAAGAAAGCTCAAGTATTAGAAGGATGGAAGTGGCAGAAATGAGAATGCGACGTTGATTGTGTGGAATGACGAGGAGACAGGATAACGAATGACATAAGAGGGACGGTGAAAGTTACAGAAGTATAAAAAAAAGCTGCAACAGAGACGATTGCAATGGTCTGGGCATGTTATGAGAGGAGAAGAGGATTCTGTATGTAATAGAACCACGAACATCGAAGTGCCCGGAACAAGGGGTACAGATAGGCCAAAAATGAGATGAAGAGACACAGTAAACAGGAACATGAGGGAGAGGAACGTAAGTGATGAGGTTATGGTGCATAATCGCAGAAGATGGAAGAGCACTAATAACAAACAGCGACCCCATATAAAGATGGGAAAAGCTGAAGATAAAGAAAGATGTTTATTTATTTATTTATTTTATATACGTTTTATAATACTTCTTTATGACTGCTTGCATTCGTCTATTTTGTAAGGGTTCCAATTGCAAATTCACTGAAAATAACCCACGATACCAAAGACTTCTCACACATAACTGTGATCCGATGCCGCTAATCATAAGAACCCAAAGTCTCCTGCAAAATTCTAACCAATAGGATACGGGCACTGGCGGGAGGTATTCACTAGTGGGCATGTAACCACCTGACTATACCCAGTGTTGATTAACTTGCCTGATCGAGTGATATAAAGTGTAGTTGACGCGTTTTTTGGTTACATATCCCAACACTGACCAAACAATATGTGGTTTAAACTTGCGGACAAGAGGATTACATTATCTTTATATATATATATATATATATATATATATATATATATATATATATATATGTGTGTGTGTGTGTGTGTGTGTGTGTGTGTGTGTGTGTGTATACATATATCATTTATTACCTTTGGGGATGTTAGGTTCCCAGACCATGGCAAAATCCAAAAGGTTCAGTAAATTGGGAGGTAATGAATTCTACAGGGCAAATGAAACCGAATTTGTACACACGGTTACAAAAACTTGTGTGTATAAACGTATGCATAAATAAAGACAAAATCCGTGAAGGAAAGCGAAACTGATGGAGGTCTGCAAGGCCTTTCGACTTCTTGTCCTTTACTAAGTAAAAGACAAGAAGTCGAAAGGCTCTGCAGAACTCCATCCTTTCTCTTTCCTTCGTGGATTTTGCCTTCATTTATATATTCATCACGATCCATATTTTCGTGATTCAGTTATACATAAGTATACATACTTATGTATAAGTATATATACTTATGTATAAGTATATATACTTATGTATAAGCATATATACTTATGTATAAGTATATATAGTACTTATGTATAAGTATACATACTTATGTATAAGTCAAATACAGGGATGCATCATAATCTTATTTTCCTTAACTTAACCTAACCTAGGACACCAGATCCTACTTTAACCTATCCTAAGGACCAGCAAATCTTTTAGTGAAATACGCAGATGCATCATAGCCTTCTCCTCCTAAGTTAACCTAACCTAACCTACAGCTCCGGGTCCTACCTGACAAGGGGCTTCGACCCCTTGACCCCTCCCTTCCAACCTAACCTGACCTACAGCGCCATAGCTCGTAAAGAAACAATTTTTGACAATGGTTTGCCATTCTGATCATGGCCATTACTGTTCGACTTAGGCGTTAAAAACATTTTCCGTGTGAAATAAATGTTAAGTTCGTCAAAGTCACATTAAGATACTTAGAAAAATCATATTTTCGCCTTTAAAATCCCTTACTTCATACTTATCTCCGTTTTCTGAACATACATAGATCTATATACAACATTATTTTGTAGCGAAAGTCACAAAAATCACACCTAAATATATTTACAATCACTGACCTCTTCTAAGAAGGTTAGCCTAAGCGTCTTCAGCGCCTACGCATCCAAATACTACGAAGTTTTTTCGTGTAAGGACACAATTTTCGACCCTCAGGGCATGATCCATTCATTTCAATATATTATTTCAACTCTGCAATGCCACGCGCAAATTATTCTAAATGGAGAGTTACCGATGATACACCAGAGAAAAGCCACAAAACCGTCGTTGACAATTTAGTGGAATTTTCACACATACGCCGATGCATTTACAAACTGTTTCCAGGATTCTAGTTGTCATAGTAATGCAATAATGATAAAATTGCTCTAATATGTATATATACTACAAATAGATACTAATTTCACTTATTTCCACGGTTTTATGTAAATCTTATACCCAGTTTGGAGGGTAAACACACCAATTGGCAATACTGCACAAGACCGCGACCAATAGACGAAGTCACGTCTTCAGCTGAAAACCCCGAGGAACTCCTGAGAACTCGAAACCCAACGCTGATTGGTCAATCGGGAAAATGACGTCTCAATAAGCATGCGCAATGAGTCTCTGAAGTAAGGCCACAGTGTCGTAGAAGAGGAATAAGTCAAACAGCACATTCGGTTAGCAAGCATCTAAGATTTTCTCATAGAAGATAAACATCTAAAAGTCGATTCAAATGTGCATTTATAACGCTGTTTTCTCTGTATGGAATTACACATCAGGAGTAAACGAAGACATTATAAACGCTCATGGAAACTCCCGTGATATATATATATTATATATTATATATATATATATATAGAATATATCTTATACCTATATATATATATATGAGATATATCCCACAGGTTGAAAAAATAAGAGACGGGTGTAGGACTGACCGGTTTCGGCTTTATTTTCAAGCCATTGAAACCGGTCAGGACCTACACCCTGTCTCTTATTTTTCAACCTGTGGATATTTGTGATAAATGAGTCACGTGCTGAAGTGATTATAATCATCATATATATATATATATCATATATATATATATATATATATTATATATATGAATGTCTTTTACTGTAATACAACAGTATAATATGAAGATAAAAAAAACCCATAAAACACTATTTTAACGTTTGCAACCATAATATGTAGAGTAAAATAGTGTTTTTATGGCGTTTCATCTTCATATATGTATGTAGTATATATATATATATATATATATATATATATATATATATATATATATATATACATATATGTGTGTGTGTGTGTCAAGAGTGACACTTTTATTTTGTGTCTTGAATAGATTTACTTCCCTTATTTATCTACATTAGAGTATTTTTTCGGCGTTTTTTATTTGCTTAAACGTTATTATACTGGATTTTGATCGATTGATCTGTCATTTATATTATAAATTTTCCACATCGCTTAACATGCAAGATACATCACCACACTTTAATATCATATCAGTCAGTTATCACTTATAGAAGTGATAAACAAGTTACATATTAGCAAAGTATGAAAATCCTGTCAAAAATTAGGAGGTTTCGCTTGCTAAGTAAGAGTAGGAGGATGGACCAATCATTGGTGCCATCCCAAAGCACGGACAAAAGAGGACATAAGCAGCAGCCCTTTGAATTCTAGTCTCAGGGACGCTGTAACCTCCGTATCGAGTTATTAACGCTGAAATGCGCGCGTAATATCTTACAAGAGGAAAAATGAAATCACTTCGAAACAAGCGCTCACGAACCTTAATTCTTGTCCCATGAACGCCATTATCCTCTAGAATCCGAGACTTTCTCTCGTTCGGGTTTGGGCAAGAAAAATCTCGGATTCTGGAGGCAAATAAAGCGCACATTACAGAGTTAATAACTCAAGTGTCACCGAGAGCAGAATTCAAAGGACTGCTTGCTTATCTCTCCTCTTTTCGTCCGCGCTTTTGGGTGGCGCCAATGACTGGCCCTCCCTCTTACTTAGAAAGAGGAACCTCTTAAGTTTTGACAATATATTTCATCTCTTATGGTAAGGTATTGATGGAAATTATATTTTTGCCGATACATCCTGAACTTGCATATTGGTAATGGGTATGTAACCTGTTACTCACTTCTATACGAGATAAAAATTTTAATACTGATTTGATATTTAAAGTGTGGTGACACATCTAGCGTATGTTCAGCGATGTCGAAATTTTTTTGCGGGCCATTATAACATAAATGCCGGATCGATTGATAAAAATCTGATTTAATAAAGTTTAGACAAATCATAAGCGCCAATCCAAGATTTGCGTATTCTCGCTCAGCCCAGATATAAACATGCATAACTTTTTTTTCTAATAAACAGATGTTGTCTTTAAAGCGACAATAATAAGTGAAATATGCGCCGAAGTAGCCACTACAGCGTATAATCAAGGCCATCGAAAATGGCCCTGAAACTTTAAACCACCGCACGGTGGTGGCCTATCCTTTATCGTTGCTAGGAGCACGATTATGGATCAATGCAACCTTGGATAAGAACAAAACTACTGAGGCTAGAAAGCTGCAATTTGGTATGTATGATGACTGGAGGGTGGATAATCAACATACCAACTTGCAGCCCTCTAGCCTCAGCAGTTTTTAAGATCTGAGGGCGGACAGGAGAAAAAAAAGTGCGGACGGACGGACAAAGCCGGCACAATAATATCCTTTTACAGAAAACTACAAGTATCAGTCTTACGACTTACAACGAAAAAAGGCGAAAATATCGTTCTTGCTTTGCTAGATATCAGGGTAGATGCCAAATGCCCAACTCTTCATATAACCATATAGTCGCTGATTTCGTCATAAGACTTATTATCCACCATGTGCCCCATGAGTTAGGGCATGCTTGGTTTCGAGGTCCACGCCATTAAGAAGGATCTGGGAATAAATGGATGGGGGTTTCGAATCTTGCTATACGGACTTCAGAATGACCTTATATATTATTGCATTTGGCTGTGAGGCATTTGGAGTGACAAGCGTCTCCATAAAGTGTGTAGAAATCGAGAAGTTAAGAGGACAATGTGGCTATTACATTTTACATAATGGATGAGATCGTGTGCAATCTACTGACCGGACATGCAAACAGTTGATTAAAATATATAATAGAGTATCATAGAATATAGAATTTAGGCCAAAGACCAAGCACCAGGACCTAAGAGGTCATATTCAGCGCTGAAACGGAAACTGACGGTAAACAGGTTTGAAAGGTGTAACAGAAGGATAACCTCGCAGCCGCACTATCAATCAATTGTTAGGAGAGGCTGGAAAGTGAGAAGGAAGAAAGAGAATATGAAAGGAGGCACAGTAAAAGGAATGAAAGGAGGTTGCAGTTAGGGGCCCCCGAAGGGACGCTGCAAAGGACCTTAAGTGATGCCTATAGCGCACAGCATGAGGTGCACTGGCGGCACCATCCCCCTACGGAAGCAAGCTGTAGAGTAGATAAAGTAAATATATTATATATATATATATATATATATATATATATATATATATAATATGGATATATATAGTATATATATATATATATATATATATATATATAGTATATATCATATATTATATATATATATATATACACGTCATTGATAGTTTTATACTGGACCTATCGTACCAGCTTTCCTTACTTATCCGGAAAAATCTTAGATCTTAGCAAAATATATATAAGAAATTCAAAAATTCTCATCAATTATAACTTCTTCCAAAAATTGCGAAAACTAAAACTAAACATATTTCGAACACCATTTTTCAGACGAACGCTCAAAGGGAAGCATTTAACGAGATCAGTTAAAAAGGACAATGTTCAGTTTTTATCTTTCTGTGAGTGAGATTTCTTTTTTCTGTATTTTTTCTCTTTACCTCTCTTACTTCTTTTTGATGAACACCGTATCCTTCGGAAGCTTGAATTTCAAGTCAGTGGCCCTATGGTGGGTTCGTTCCGTATGAACATTGTTAATCTTCTGAATAATAATAATAATAATAATAATAATAATAATAATAATAATAATAATAATAATTGGACCCCAGATGGACCCTTTGGTAGGCTCGTTCCATATGAACAGTGTTAATCTTCTGAATATAATAATAATAATGATAATAACAATAATAATAATAACAATAATAATAACGACCCCAGATGAACCCTTTGGTAGGCTCGTTCCATATGGACAGTGTTAACCCTCTTAATAATAATAATAATAATAATAATAATAATAATAATAATAATAATAATAACAACAACAACTCGACCCCAGATCTGGATATACACCGCCTGACCTGACACTTTCAAAATGGCGGACATCCTTCGTGGCGAACGGTGGGATGGCTCTCTGCATCGCGGTCCTTAGAAAGGACAAATCGCCGAGGAGAGGATATCTGATCTGATAGTTTAGAACAATTAACACTTGTTAACTATTCCTTGAATGTTTGCAGTTTATTCAAACACAGGGTGTAAGCGCTGATTTGCATGTGTAGGTACTTGTTTGTACAACGAAAAAGATAGATGCGTGTAGAATATATATGTATGTGTATGTATATATATACATATATATATTCAAATATGTGTGTGTGAATATGGAGATAAAAAGGCCCATAACAACACAATAAACACGTTTCAACCACATATTTCGGAGAGAGAGAGAGAGAGAGAGAGAGAGAGAGCGAGAGAGAGATATATATATATATAATATATATATAAAATATTATATATATATAATCTATATATATATATACAACATATATATATATACATATACATATTATAACTATATATATATATATATATATATATATTTATTCGTTCAAAATCATTGGTCGCTATACGTAATTACGTTTATATCGACCATTTTCGACGCTGTGCTCAAATTATAGGCATCTATTGCACCTACTAGTATCAACGGGCTGTGCTTACGTCGGAGACCATTGGCGCTGTAACGCCAGTATATCGAATTCTGACATAGCGAAATACGATGATCGTCATAGATATTCTAGGGATGCTTTATTAGCGTCACAATGAAAATTAAATCAAAATATAGACAGAAATAAATAAAATATAATAAGTTCTTTGCGCCGTTAAATTCTGATGTTGCGACGCCATTTTGAATCCAGCAAGACCAGTCATTACTCGCGAAAAATTGGTGAAAATTTGATCACACGTTCTAGTTAAGAGTTCGGCTAGCTCTCTCCAGCGAACTTTGGGATTTCCTTCCTTCTTACATTTTCCTTGACTTTATAGGAACCCTAAAAATGATTGGGTTTGCAAACCCCCTGGCCAACCCCCCCCCCCCTGCCCCCCCCCCCCTCTTCTCATCACCACCACCGGTGTTTAACTATAGCCTACGGGCTGCTCTATGAGCAAGAGCCCGTGCTGGCATAAGGCCAGCTTAATCAAAAACAACAACAGCTTAACTATTACTCTTGTGCTTGAATACTTGATCATTTCATGCACTATAACAGCAAATTCACAATAAGGTCCAGCATTCTTCGCACTTTTTGAATTTCAGATTGCCGTAGTGGAATGGAATATAGAATTTTGACCTACGGCCAAGCGCTAGGACCTATGAGGTCATTCAGCGCTGAAAGTAAAATTGATAGCCGAAAGATTTTAAAGGTGTAACAAAAGGAAACCATCAAAGCAGTTGCACTATGAAACAATATTGTCAGGAGAGGGTGGAAAGTAAGATGGAAGAAAGAGAATATGAACAGAGGTACAGAATAAGGAACTAAAGGGGTTGTAGGTAGGGGTCGAAGGGACGCTGCAAAGATCCTCAAGTAATGCCTACAGTTCACCACACGAGGTGCACTGAAGGCACTACTCCCCTACTGGGCAGAGTGCCGTAGTGTGTGGCATATTGAACTTGCATTTGTAAATAACAGATTATGACAGTGGGTCCGTTGCCGAATTCATTTTTACTTCACACTTTAATCAAATGTATTTGCAGTTGCACAACGGAGTAGTACACAAACGTTTTTATATTTATTTTTTACTTATTTTGCACTTTACATTCATTCATGCTTGCTTTCCTGAATTAATTCAACATTTTCCAAGCGCTCTTGGGGGACCCTAATCAGCTGTTAATTTCACTTATGCGTTGGGCCGGCTATATGCGGGCCAGCTCTTGCCTTAATTTCATGCGAGAGTCCGTGTCAGCTGAAGGCTAGCTGAAGCTAATTGCTACTAATACTGCTACTTGATTATTGTAATTCATTCTCCGGAGATTAGCAGCTTCGTTTTTCTTTCCTCCATCTTTAATTCCTTTCTGTTTCCTTTCTGCTTCCTTTTCTTCGTTTCTATTTCCTTTCTGCTTCCTTTTCTTCGTTTCTATTTCCTTTCTGCTTCCTTTTCTTCGTTTCTATTTCCTTTCTGCTTCCTTTTCTTCGTTTCTATTCCTTTTCTGCTTCCTTTTCTTCGTTTCTGTTTCCTTTCTGCTTCTCTTTTTTCGTTTCTATTTCCTTTCTCCTTCATTTTTTCTTTTCTATTTCCTTTCAATTTCCTTTTTCGTTTCTATTTCCTTTCTACTTCCTTGTCTTCGTTTCTATTTCCTTTCTGCTTCCTTTTCTTTCATTACTTCTATTTCCTTTTATTTCTGCTTCTTATTTCCTTTCTACTTGCTTTCTTCGTTTCTATCCTTTTCTGCTTCCTTTTCTTCGTTTCTGTTTCCTTTCTGCTTCTCTTTTTTCGTTTCTATTTCCTTTCTCCTTCATTTTTTCTTTTCTATTTCCTTTCTATTTCCTTTTTCGTTTCTATTTCCTTTCTGCTTCCTTTTCTTCTTTTCTATTTCCTTTCTGCTTCCTTATTTCTTTCATATATATTTCCTTTCTGCTTCCTTTTCTTCGTTTCTGTTTCCTTTCTGCTTCCTTGTCTTTGTTTCTATACTTAATAACTGCTTTAGTTTCCCTCTCCCATTGGCCTTTGTACTGAAATCTTGTATTCTTCTATAATTATCATTTTTGGGATTTCCTCTTCCGTATAGATACAGACGTACAATCGTCATTATTATTACTCTTATTCGTTTAGCATTCCTTTCATCCTCTTTCTTCTTCTATTTTTTTCTTTCTCCCTCCTCCTCCTCCTCCCCTCCTCCTCCTCCTCCTCCTCCTCCTCCTCCTCCTAGAAGCAACGAAAAAAATATAATCTATTTCTAAAAAAACTTTCCCCATCAATTTTCTTCAACTACCGAAGAAATATCCTACAATTTACGACCACCTGACGATCTCTGATACAGATGGCTATAAGTAGAAGCCTAGTGTTAACTTGGGGGACAATGAATTCAAAGTAATTTTAAATCATTTTATTTCATATAATTTCTTTTATGGAGGAGCACAATCACAAGATAAATTCACACTTATACACTAATAAATGTTTGGCCTCTCTCTCTCTCTCTCTCTTCTCTCACACACACCAAACACACACCAAACACAACAACGCAAACATAATTATATATAGATATATATATCTAATAGATTATATATCCAATAGTTATATATAATTAAAATTAATTATTTGTACATTACATACATTATATACAGATATAATATATATTATATATATATATAGTAATAAACGATATATATTAAAACGGAATAAACAAAAGGAAATAAACAAGTAAAAAAGTTTGCCAATAATAACAGAGGGCTTGCATACATTTTCATATATACACCCCAATATGCCATAACATTACAAAGGCACAAACACACAACATAAGTTATATATATATTATATATAGATACATATTATATATATATTATATTATATTATTATTTATTAAATAAAAACACATTCAAATAATATATTTCTAATAAACAATTGAAACTACAACCAGTTAACATAACCGCCGTTTCATTACAGCCAAGAGCTGGAGATCAGCACCTGAATGCAATATGGGGCCCCCCCCCAAACCCATGATTATTAATGCCAATAGTATTCCAAATTCAGATTCCCTGGAATTTCAGAGCCGATTCCGGGGAATGCCTGGACCTCGCATCGTTCCAGACACTGGTGGCCGAGCGCGGATCGTGGGTGTCATTGCCAGATATGGAAATGTGTCATTTGTGTCAAAAATTCTATGGTTTAATGGTAATATATTATTTGTTTATAAGTATTTATTTGTTTTTCTGGGCTATAAGAATAATAATAATAATCAATAATCATTATTATTATTATTATTATTTTATTATTATTATTTTAGTTATTATTATTCCTTATTATTATTTCATTTAGAAAGGACCAATACAACATTAATTCGCTAGACAAGACCAGGAATACCTAGTATATCTAATGAGAGAAATCGCTTTATATCAACACTATTTAATGAGAGAAGTCTCTTTATAACAATGACTTTATTTAAAGAGATAAATGGCTTGATATCAACGACTACTTAATGAGAGAAATCGCTTTATATCAAAGACCTTATTTAATGAGAGAAATCGTTTGATACCAATGACTTTATATAATGAGAGAAATCGCTTATATCAAGACTATTAGCGATTCTAATCGCTTTATATCAAAGACTTTATTTAATGAGAGAAATCACTTTATATCAAAGACTTTATGTAATGAGAGAAATTGCTTGATGTCAATTACTTTATTAATTGAGAGAAATCGTTTATATCAAGACTATATAACGATAGAAATCGGTTTACATCAATGACTTTAATTAATGAGAGAAATTGCTTGATCTCAATTACTTTATTTAATGAGAGAAATCGCTTATATCAAGAATATATAACGATAGAAATTGCTTTATATCAAAGACTTTATTCAATGAGATAAATCTCCTTATATTAATGGCTTTATTTAATGAGAGAAATCGCTTATATCAAGACTATAAAATGATAGCAATCGGTTGATATCAAAGACTATTTAATAAGAGAAATTGCTTAATATTAAGACTAACGATAGAAATCGCTTTATATCAGTGACTTTATTTAATGAGAGAAATAGCTTCATATCAAAGACTTATACTTCAAGTGTAAGCGAGCTACTGTCCCAATGATAAACTCACATATAACACTGTTTTCTTATCTCCATTGCATCGATCATATCTATTTACACAACATTGTTTGCTTTTTCTTTGCATTTATCCAAAAGCAAGAAATTGACGACGAAATAGGCACTCAACATATTAAATCAAAAACCACTGAAATTCAATAACCATTGAAATTAAATGCCACTGGTGCCGTCATTTAATATGCGTGATTATAAATGGCGGCTGAGAGAGCATTAAAAATTCTACTTGGTTGATTCATTTAATTCATTGATTTTTTTTTTTTTTTTTTTTTTTTTCTTTTTTTTTTTTTTTTTTTTTTTTTCAGAAAAGCCCTGAAGCCTTTGACAGCTCTCTCGAAACCATTCATGAATCTTTGACGAAGAGTCAAATCCTCCAATTGCTGAATCAGTAACACTTAATATCACGGAGATTTTTTTCTTGAAATGTCTGGAAAAGTCTAATAAAAAAAAATTGTCAAATAGATGGAATTCTTGCTCACTTATTCACCATCAGAATTCGAAGAATTACTGGACATTTTTATGCGGTTTTCTCACTCGGGAAATTTCCAATGGTTTCTTCATTTTTTTAAAATTATTATTTTACATTCTCTCTCTCTCTCTCTCTCTCTCCTCTCTCTCTCTCTCTCTCTGCTCTGATTCTGCGTCGATTTCCTTCGTATTGTAATGCGGCATACTATGTATGTATGTACGTATGTATATATAATATATTTTATATATATATATATATATATATATATATATATATATATATAATATATTTTATATATATATATATATATATATATATTATATATATATATATATATATATATATATATATATATATATTATATTATATATATATATTATATATGCAAAAGGTCTGATAAGGTTATCTTGTCTTGCAACTACACCAATACCACCCCTTGGTAAGGTTTACAGTCCTTTATATTGAAACCGCACGGTGTATTTTGTACGGTTACCCACCTAGTTACTGACCAGACCCAACTTCAGTGATCAGACGACCAACGACTTTTTAAGAAAAGTGTCTCTTTCGTTATTTTATCTAGTAACAAAAAAAATCGAGATATCTGTATAGCGTATAATACTGTCAGCCACGGACCATGAAACTCTCAGTCGCTGCACATGAGACTTCACGTTATACAATAAAAACTACTGACGCTACATGGCTGCAATTTGGTATGTTTGATGATTGGAGGTTGGATGATCAATATACCAATTTGCAGCCCTCTAGCCTCTGTAGTTTTTAAGATCTGAGGGCGGACAGAAAAAGTACGGAAGGACAGACAAAGCAATCTTAATAGTTTTCTTTTACAGAATATTAATAAAAAGTAAACCTTGTTCCTATTCCTTAGTCTTCAGAATGAAAAAGCTGGATCAAAAATAATGAGAATGACGAATAGACTGTAGGCACTTGCTTGGTTAAAAGCTCTTTTCAATCATGAACTATCTTATTAGTTCCTTGCTTTCAGGAGATACACTATACTGTTATTTCTTTTAATCCAATTATCTATTTACTATATATATATATATATATATATATATATATATATATATATATATATATATATATATATATATATATACATATATATATATATATATATATGTATGTATGTTATATAGCATATGTACATATACGCACGCACACACATACGCATCTATATACACATATATATATATATATATATATATATATATATATATATATATATATATATATATACTACATATACGCTTGCATGTCTGTGTCAATCACCGTTTCCCTGGAAGACCTGCTTGAGGTGACCAAAGGTAAAAATTTTCAAAGGAATTATCTAAATTCCCGTAAATTGACTTTAGTGCTGAGAGGTTTCATTAAGAATTGTGAAACCTGGCAAAAAATCCGATGAATGCAATAAAGGCCAAATTAAACTCAGTTCTCTGAGATCCAGATCCATTTCCATCGCTTCGAAATTCCTCTTATAAATGAATGGCTTCTTCGCACAGAAAAACGACAGGTGGAAAAAAAACTAAATGGCTCGATTAAATGGAGAATATGCTAAACGTCACGGAATTGAACAGAACTCTAATGCAGGCGATTTTTATCTATTGCAAAATTCATTTTCCTTTTAGGTTTTTTTCTTTTTTTGCAGCTTCGGTATCACTCTGGTGACAGTTCTTTGAAAACTGCTGTTGTAGGAGCGGGTCTCTCTCTCTCTCTCTCTCTCTCTCACGCCCAAGCCCACATACCACCGACACCCAAGCGCCCACGACAACACCCCACCGCCGCCACGGGCACCGCCGAAGCCAACCCCCCTCCTCCCCCCGCCCCCAGTAGTACCTCGCTCAACATTGATGAGCATAGCTGCTGCATAATTGACGGCAAATCTACACGTCCGGAGGAGCTGCTGGAATATTCAGAGGTAGATGATCTCAAATTCATGTCTGCCCTGCTCTGTCGAGGCGCGGGGCCCTCCTCCTCAGCGATGGCACCAAAATTAAACCTCCGGCGGGGCGCCGCCCCCTGATTGGCCGGGCGACGGACGCCGACCCCGCCCCGTCGCTAGCCTCGCTGCGGGGCGTCAAAGAGGGGTCAGACCACCCTGGATGTGCTCTACAACTGACCCTGGATGCATCCGCTTTAGGTCGACGCAGGCAGGCGCGCCGAAGAAGAAGAAGAAGAAGAAGAGGAATAATAATAATGCCTGCTGGTGAAGGCGTGGGCTGAATGCCGTTAAAAGTGAAGGTGCGAGTCCCTTTTTTTTCAATGTGCCATTGTCTAGCTGGGCGTTTGATTGTCTGTGTGTCTGTCTGCCTGTCTGTCTGCCTGATTGTCTGTGTCTGTGCGTCTCTCTAAGAACCGCCACTTCTTCCCCTACAATACATACCAGCTGAAGGGGGGGAAATGGGACCTGATAAAAGGACCTGCATTGGAAGAGCAGAGCCGATAGCTAGCTTTACGCCTTGGAGAATTCCTCCCTCCTCCGCCTCCTCCTCCTCCGCCTCCTCCTCCTCCTCCTCCTCCCCCTCCTCCTCCAGCCTTCTCTTTATCTCCCGCTGCTGACGCAGCCCCGTCACCGCCAGAGTATCTGAGTTGTGTAAGTCAAGAATTATCTCCGGCGTTCCCGGCGGAAGACGAGAGGCACCCGGGCCGAGGAACAGAGGAATCGAGTTATTGGAGATAGATGAGGGGCGCTGCTGGACGGGCGGTATTGGAAGAGGAAAGCGGGAGGGAGGGAGGGAAGGGGAAGGGGTGGCGGAGGAAGGAAGGAAGGAAGGTGGGCGAAGTTGGTCGAAGGTGCAAAGGACATGAGGGGACAAGTTGAACATGCAGAGAGAGAGAGAGAGAGAGAGAGAGAGAGAGAGAGAGAGAGAAGTGCATAATACATATATATATACCACACATACATGATATATATATATATATAGTATATATATATATATATATATATATATATATATATATGCACAGAGTGAGAGAGAGAGAGAGAGGGTGGGGGAGGGGCATTAATGTTCAGAGCAGTCTTGCTCTGATGCAAAAACAATATATATATTGAAGCCCAAAAGGAAACCATTCAAGATCTAGTCCAAACTGACTGACTGATTTAGATTTGTCTGGCGAAACAACAGGATAAAAAAAACAAGAATGTATGAGAACAACAGACAGAAGTCAACAAAAACACGTAGAAATCAGAGGAAAATATAAGAAGGAGGTTAGGGGGGGAAGAGGATGCTTCCTCACGTGTCTCCATCATACGTGAAGAGAGAGAGAGAGAGAGAGAGAGAGAGAAAGTGGTGGGGA
The DNA here is from genome assembly GCF_015104395.2 of Macrobrachium nipponense. Taxonomy (NCBI): domain Eukaryota; kingdom Metazoa; phylum Arthropoda; class Malacostraca; order Decapoda; family Palaemonidae; genus Macrobrachium; species Macrobrachium nipponense. The sequence continues at coordinate 98,092,676 of NC_061087.1, read as the reverse complement.
CGATACGGGGACCTCAAGTTGGCGCGAGTGTCTGTCATCGGTAACAATTACCCTTGTCAGCCTCCGCTTCTCTCTCTCTCTCTCTCTCTCTCTCTCTCTCTCTCCTGATATTGGAAACTGACTTATTGCACATTCCTCGATGCCTGCCTCCTCCTCTCCCTTCTCTTTCCTCCTCCTCCTCCTTCTCCTTCTCCTTTCCTCCTCTCCTTTCTTCCTTCTCCTCCTCCTCCTTCTCTTCTCTTTCTTCTCCTTTCTTCCTCTCTCTCTTTCCTCTTCTTTTCTTTTCTTCTTCTTCCTCCTTCTTCTTCTTCTCCTCCTCCTCCTCCTCCTTCCTTCCTTCTTCTTCCTCCTCCTCCTCCTCCTACTTCTCTTCTTCCTCCTCCTTCTCCTCCTCCTCTTCCTCCTTCCTTCCTTCTTCCTCCTCCTCCTCCCCCCCCCCCCCCCCCCCCCCCTTCTTCTTTCCTCCTGCTTTTTCCTCCTTCACCACCTCTTCAAACCACCGCCATCGTCATATGCATATAGTCTCTCTCTCTCTCTCTCTCTCTCTCTCTCTCTCTCTCTCTCTCCTGTCCTCCTCCTTCTCCTCCTCCTCTTCCTCCTTCCCTTCACCTCTTTCCTCCTCCTCCTACTTCTCTGCTTTCACTTCACCACCTCTTCAACCACCGCCATTGTCCATAATTCATAAATCTCTCTCTCTACTCTCTCTCTCTCTCTCTCTCCTGTGCAGGATGCCATACTTACATATAATATATGAAATGACTCAAGGTCATTTCATTGTTTCCAATGGTTAAAATACAAAATATGTAGTCCCTAATAACTCAAACAAGGTGTGGTCCGACCTCCAGCTTACTAAGGGCACGTGCTAAAATCTACGGTCAAATAGAGCGTTGCTTCACCAACGAAAATTAGAATGAATACGCTATATTTTATCAGAAATAATTGTTCTGTACTGTTTAACATGCACACTATTCATTTTTCACATTTTCATTCTAAAAAATAAATCATAAATGTCCTATCCCAAAATTCCTGTACCTTTAACTCAAAGCGAAACACCTCTTTAAGAACTTTTTAGGCTTTCCTAACAACACCCCGCCCCCCCTCAAAACAATAACTACAACAGCAAAGTAGGTTGTAGGCTTACTCCCCGAGTAAGCGAAAATCAATTTAAAATAGTGTCGTGAATTAATTTTCGGATATCTACCCAAGGACTAAACCATTTTTTTCACCAATTGACCCAGCAAGAAATCATTGCCCTGCCTTGACCTTTAGTTTAGTTCAAGAATTAGTACAACTCAAGGTAACTATAATTTTGAGTTATCCTTATGGTCAGTTCAACTCAAGGAAACTATACAGTGTCCATAAAGCCCCAGTACCATTACAAGTATTTATTGCTCAGAAACCATATACAACTTAGAGTAATGCATTCTTTTGTAGAATGAGGTGCTCTGAATGTAAACTTGAGGAAATATAGAACATTCTAGAAAAATTTGCATTACTCTATATAATATGGTTTCTGAGCAATAAATACTTATAATGGTAATGGGACTTATGGACACCCTAAATTTCTTAGTTGACTTTTGGTTACCGACTCCAGGAGAATCTGTTCACTAGCGAATGAATATCATCACCTCGAGAGGAGAAAGCAAGAAAACAATGTCACGGATAATTGTCCTCGCGAGTTTTCCCAAAACAAAGAAATATCGGCAAAACAATTAAACATCGAGAAAACAATAAACATCGACAAAACAAAGAAACATTGGCAAAATGATTAAACATCAACAAAGCAATAAACATCGAGAAAACAAAAAACATCGGCAAAACAATTAAGCATTAAGAAAGCAATTAGCATCGACAAAACAAAGAAACATTAGCAAAATGATTAAACATCGACCAAACAATAAACATCGAGAAAACAAAGAAATACCGGCAAGACAATTAAACATCGAGAATCATACACATCGACAAAACAAAACAAAATTGGCAAAGGATTAAACATCTACAAAACGATTGAAGATCGATAAAACAATAAACATCGACAAAACAATTAAACATTGGCAAAGGATTAAACATCGACAAAACAATTAAACATTGACAAAACACGGAAACATCGACAAAACAATTAAACACCGTAAAAACAAAGAAAATTCGACAAAACACAACATCGACTAAACAAAGAAACACTTACTGAACGATCCCTGTCGCGAAGTATTGTCACAAAAACAAAGTTCATGAAAACGACCCCAGAAGAGACAAAAGTCGTATTTTCAAGCGACAGAATATAAATTATCACACCTACCGTAAAAAAAAAAAATTTTAAATAATACTGATAGACATGTATACACTAAGTTCGTTTTTATTTCATGTTCTTGTATCAATAATAACCAGCAGGCGTGCAACGTGTGACAGGCATCGAACGTGTATCGATGCGTGTATCGCTAGCGATACAATTGAGAACATTTCGCTTTATACGTGTTCTGGTTCGTTGACATGGGAACGCTCTCTACTGAAGGCGGGAGTTGTTCATGATGATAATAATAATAATAATAACAATAATAATAAAATATTCGTATTACTGATAAGAGAAGATGGGTTGTATTGTTCGTAATAATATAATAATAATAATAATAATAATAATAATAATAATAATAATAATAATATAATAATACAGATTTTATCGAAAATAATGGCTATTTCAGCGGCGTTTATCTTGTAATAGAAGTTTCTCTATTCTCTTTTTTTCTGAAATATCCATTATTTTCAATAAAAACTGTATTAATGAAGGTGTTCTTCCAGCAATATAATAATAATAATAATAATAATAATAATAATAATAATAATAATAATAAATCATTTTCAATACTGATAGAAGGAGAAGAAGACGAAGAAGAAGAAAAGAAAAAGAAGATATATTGTTCAAGATGCTAATGAAGAACATTTTCATATTCATAGCCATAATGATGTCAAAAACTATTAAAATAACGCCGTAAAAATTATGGCGCATGGCGAGCAGATTCTACATACGAAAATCACCTGTCCGAAGAGATCTAACCCAATTAACGTAGACTTATTTACGACCAGTACAATTGAATTTCACTCGTGATTAGCAGTAATCACAGGGTTCCAGGTTGTGGATGCCAAATATCTCTTGATTATTCATTTGGTCAATAAGCTTTTGGATATGCATGGCCAAAGTATTAGTGAAATGTAAATGAGATGTTGCTCTAAAGTAACATTTTGCTGCTGGGGTGTCCAGTCCACAGGTGTCTCAGTTCATGACGTAATGGACATAATTGACCTAAAAGCAAAATTCACTTTCATATAATAATCAATCGTACTTATTCTTGTGTCTTTTTCACTCCTAATACTCTTTTCACTGACTGAAAATTACTCGCGAGCAAATCGAAAAGCAACATAAATACGTAGATAAAATATGCTTTCGCTTACTCTGGAAGTAATCCTACAAACTACTTTGTTGTTGTTCTTGTTCTTGTTCTTGTTGGGGGGGTAGGAAAGCCTAAAAAGGTCTGAAAAGGGTATTTTGCGTTGAGTTAAAGATACAAGAATTTAAGGATAGGATATTTATGATTTATTTATTCAGGAATTTTAGGATAGGATATTTATGATTCATTTATTTGAATGAAAATGTATAAAATAAATAATGTGCATGTTGAACAGCACAGAACAATTATATTTTTCAAATAAAATAATATAGCGTAATTGTTTTCATTTTTGTTTAGCACGTGCCTCGAGTAAGCTGGAGGTCAGATCACGCCTTGTTGAATATATTTGTTAAAGTTTATCACCTTGTTAATATTTGCTTAATGGGCCCCTGTATCCACCGCTATTATTATCATTTAACTGACAGCCATTTCTCCAGCCATTCAGGTCACTTTTCCGATGATACCGACATATCTTCAGATTTTTGTCAGGGTATAAATCGATGATCCAGTTTCTGGCAAATCACGACTCATGATTCATAGCTGTAGTATCAGCATCTAACAAAACTCATTTTAAGAGACTTAATGTCTTAACGAAATATTAACTGGACTTTTGATCATGACTGCACAATTTTTCAAGTTAAGGAAATTGCTCCTCAGTTTATATAAGTGTAAAGGTTTGAATTTTGAAAGAAACAAAAGTTGTATCAGCCCAGGAAGTTAGTGTACCAATAATACCTTTTTCTCTCATGTAGAATATCATGTTTATATAATGATAAGCTGATGTCTTGAAAAAGGAAAATATTTAAACTAGTTTTTCTAATTTAAATTTTAATTTCTCACTGACATAAAGTTCGCAAAGCATATTCAAGGACAAATTGTGCTTCTAGGAATCCAGGAATGAAGAATTTACTGGATTCCCAGGAATAAAAGTTGTCCTTGGAAATGCCCCTTGAATGTATGACAGTGAGATACTGAATTGAAAATAAAAACCAGCATAGATCATCCCGTATGGATCAAGATATAGCTCTTCTTCTAGTTTCAAGAAACCAGATTATCGTTATATCAACATGATATTCTACTTGAGAGAGAAAAAAATTGATTATTGGTATATTAACTACCATTCGTTCATACTTTGTGATCGCATTTGCTGATATAACTTTAAATGTTTTTTTCTTTTTCTTTGAACCCTTTGCACTTATAAAAAATAAAAACTGGAGAAGCGCTTACTTAACTTGAATGATAGTGCAGTTTATAATCAAATGTGCAATTAGTATTCCTCTAAGATACTACGTCTATTAAAAAGAGTTTTGTTAGTCACTAATAGTACAAGTATGAATCCCGAGCCGTGGTTTGTGTCAAGACTGGATCGACGGTTGGATCATGACAGATCTTGTTCCAATTTAAAGAAATGAGAATATTATTCTTTATCAACCTAACGACTTATATCTTAATTAACAACAAAAGTATACCTAAGGCAGTAAATACACGTAAATTTGGACTAATATCAAAAACCCCAAGATCATGTTCCAATTTCAAGAAATCAGGATATAATTCTTCGTTAACCTAACGACTTGTAATTTAAGTAAAAGAAAAAGTATCCCCTAGTCTGCAAGTAGAATTTAACCTGGTCAAACATCATCAACCTCAAGATCGTGTTCCAGTTTCAAGAAATCATAATATTATCCATCATTTACCTAACTATTCGCATTTTAATTAACAATAAACGCATCCTCTAGGTTCTAACTACAATAGTCTTGTAAAAAAAAAAATTAAATAAAAAATAAAAAAAACTCAAGCACCAGCGAACTTAGCTCACGGGACACTGAATTCGCGGCTGTGTCCATTTCTTTTGCGGGTCCATAAATTCGCCATTTTCCCACATTTGCTCCACGGAGCAAGAAATCTACCTCGGCCATGCTGGGCAGTCAGTCAGTCGTTGAAGACTCATCCGTGAAGGAGAGAGAACCTCTTTGCTATTTGGTGCTGTAATTGTTATACCAGCCTTATTGCTTCATGTCATGTGGTTTTTCGTCTTATCTCTCTCTCTCTCTCCTTCGCTCTCTTCGCTCTTCTCCTCTCTTTACTTTTTTAGAACATTGATTTTTATGGAGTTTATATGGAAAACATATATTATATATATATATATATAATATATATATATATATATAATATATATATATATATATACATACATATATATATATATATATATATATATTATAAATATTATATATAATATATATATATATATATATATATATAGATATATATATATATGTATGTATGTGTATATCAAAGCATATATGTATGTACGCATGCTTATATATATATATATACTATATATATATATATATATATATAAATATATATATATATATATATATATATATATATATATGTGTGTGTGTGTGTGTGTGTGTATATATATATATATATATAAATATATAAAAACTCAAAAAAATCATGACAAAAAACTAAACCACTTGTATTTAAATTCGTGATTCTTTTCTAAGTCCTTCCCCCCACCCCCCTTGTTTTAAACTTAGGAACTCCTTCAGTTTCTTCATCCATATGGTTAAAGTGCTACTGGCTACTTAGTTTGCCTGGCTGTCTGTCGGTCACCCCTGAAACCATGAAAACTTCAACTTCATCCTTACCTTATAATCATTTCCCAACTGAGGGGGCCACGTACTGCATTAAATTAGCGATGAAGATCAACAATTTTCACATTTACACAATTTCACTACAAACTTAAACTTTTTCAGATTCTTTCACCAGTCTTTGCTGCTTCTTGCTTGCTTGTAAGGTGTTTTCACGTTGCATGGGACCAATGGTTATTCAGCAACGGGACCAACGGCTTTACGTGACTTCCGAACCACGTCAAGAGTGAACTTCTATCACCAGAAATACACATCTCTCGCCCGTCAGTGGAACACCCGAGAATTGAAATCGCGGCCAACGAGGTAGCAGGCCAACACCCTACCGACCACACCACTGAGGCGCCCTTTTTTTTCCGGCTTGCTTTCACTGTCACCAACCGCTTGGCAACACCAACATCATTCTCTCCAAGCTCCGTATTTGCCACCCTGTTCTATCATCCCATAAAAAATAAACTTATTCAAATATATAAAACAATCGAAGGTATAACTGCAAGCAATTCATAACCGGAAAAATAATACAAGCAAGTTTCAGAGACTTAGTAAAGAAACTCCTTGCAAACAATCTCGCAAGGCAATCTCGCACAGGCATTGCCCCCCCCCCCCATCCACTCCACCACTCCCCCCCCCCCCCCCCCCCCCACCCCCCCCCCCCACCCCAGTAAACAACAAACAACAAAGTAAGTTTCATCAGCAAACTTTTAGGTTATTATTTAGCTTCTCTGGAGAGGCGAACAATCCACATTCCTCGGAGGAGAGCAAAGAATGGCCACCAACAATGAAGGACAGACAAACCGATTCAATCTTCTTTGTTCTTTGTTAATCGCTGTTTATCTGTTTGCATCGGGGGGACCTTGTGTCAATGGGAAGTTGACGTGACGATTTCGTCTTTTCTCTCTCTCTCTCCTTCTCTCTCTCTCTCTCTATATATATATATATATATATATATATATATATATATATATATATATATATGTGTGTGTGTGTGTGTGTGTGTGTGTGTGTGTGTGTGTAGGTATGTATACATATATAGACATATGTATGTATATACACATAATTATATATATATATATATATATATATATATATATATATATAACTGCATATATAATTTAACTTTATATATATATATATTTTTTTTTAAAATATACTCTATCTATATCTATCTATCTCTACTCTACTTCTGTGTTTTCGTATGAACCCTATTCATATGGAACAGGCATTCATGGGCCACTGACTTGAAATTCAAGCTTCCAAATAATATGTTGTTCATTTGAAAGAAATTACAGATTATACAAGGAAATACAGAAAGAAGATATCAGTTATTATAAAAAAGGGTAAATTAACAAATGAATAAATGAAAAGATAAGATAAATCGTATTTGTTAAGGAAGATAATAAATAGGACATGATGTAACTTAGACTCGACATTTATACAAAAAGTAAATTACGAAGTTTATATTCAAGGTACTAAAAAGTTTATGAGCTGTTGTATTTTCTATTAATATATCTATAGATTGTAAGATAGTTAGGATTTTATATAAAACAAAATGACACGAAATTTTACATTTATTGTCATAATACTGTGAAACGCAGTTGTAGTATTTACTCTTCATAAAACCTTAAAGCCAAACTTCAGGTCAAATTTCTATGTCTGCCAAATTATTGATCAATCATTTTGCATTTACCTTCTATAAGCCTCAAAAACAAAGAACACCGGGTCAAGTTAAGGTCAAAAACTGGTTTGGAGAGAGGTCGTTACTTCCGTCTGGATTCCGGAAGGCCTTCCAGAAGTCCAAAAACAAAATATAAGGTCAAGACAAGGGCAAAATCTAGTTTGGAGAATGGTCAATATTTCCATCTGGATTCAGCAAGACCTTCCAGATGCCCTAAAAAATATTAGGTCAAGAAAAGGTAAAGAACCAGTTGGAGAGAGGTCGATACTTCCGTCTGGATTCTGGAAGACCTTCAAGAAGTCCTGAAACAAAATGTTAGGTCATGGAAAAGTAAAAAACTAGTCTGGAGATGGGTCGATATTGCCGTCTGGCTTCTGGAAGACCTTCATGACTCAAAAAATAAGATGTTAGGTCAAGACAAGGTCAAAAAGTAGTTTGGACAATGGTTAATATTTCCATCTGGATTCAGCAAGACCTTCCAAACGTCCTGAAAAATATTAGGTTAAGGGAAGGTCAAAAGCTAGTTGGGGAGAGGTCTATATTTCCATGTGGATTCTGGAAGGCTTTCCAATGTCCTAAAACCAAATATTAGGTCAAGGAAAGGTCAAAAACTAGTCTGGAAAGAGGTCGATACTTCCGTTTGGATTCTGGAAAGGCCTTCCAGAACTCCTAAAAAAATAATAGGATGGAAAGGTCAAAAACTAGTCAGGAGAGAGGTCGATACTTCCGTCTGGATTCTGGAAAGGCGTTCCAGAACTCGTAAAACAAAATAATAGGTCATGGAAAGGTAAAAAAAACTAATCTGGAAAGAGGTCGATATTTCCGTCTGGATTCTGAAAGGGCCTTCTAGAACTCCTAAAACCAAATAATAGGATGGAAAGGTCAAAACTTAGTCTGGAGAGAGGTCGACACTTCCCTCTGGATTCTGGAAAGGCCTTCCAGAACTCCTAAAACAAAATAATAGGTCATGGTATGGTAAGACAACTAGTCTGGAAAGAGGTCGATATTCCATCTGGATTCTGGAAGGGCCTTCCTAGCTCAAGGAAAGGTAAAAAACTAGTCTGGAAAGAGGTCGATATTCCGCCTGGATTCTGGAAGACCTTCCAGAAGTCCTAAAACAAAATGATAGGTCATGGAAAGGTCAAAAGCTAGTCTGGCTTCTGGAAGACCAAAAACAAAATATTAGGCCAAGACAAAGTCAAAATCTAGTTTGGAGAATGGTCAATATTTCCATCTGGATTCAGCAAGACCCTCCAGACGTCCTGAAAAATATTATGTCAAGGAAAGGTAAAAAAAAAACTAGTTTAGAGAAAGGTCGATATTTCCATGTGGATTCTGGAAGGACCTTCCAGAAGTCCTAAAACAAAATAATAGCTCAAGGAAAGGTCAAAAACTAGTCTGGAAAGAGGGCGATACTTCCGTCTGGATTATGGAAGGCCTTCCAGAAGTCCTAAAACAAAATAATAGCTCAAGGAAAGGTCAAAAATTAGTCAGGAAAGAGGGTGATACTTCCGTCTGGATTATGGAAGGCCTTCCAGAAGTCCTAAAACAAAATAATAGCTCAAGGAAAGGTCAAAAATTAGTCTGGAAAGAGGTGATACTTCGTTCTCTGGATTATGGAAGGCCCTTCCAGAAGTCCTAAAAAACCAAAATAATACTCAAGAAAGGTAAAAAAATTAGTCTGGAAAGAGGGTGATACTTCCGTCTGGATTATGGAAGGCCTTCCAGAAGTCCTAAAACAAAATGATAGGTCATGGAAAGGTCAAAAGCTAGTCTGGAGATGGGTCGATACTGCCGTCTGGCTTCTGGAAGACCAAAAACAAAATATTAGGCCAAGACAAAGTCAAAATCTAGTTTGGAGAATGGTCAATATTTCCATCTGGATTCAGCAAGACCCTCCAGACGTCCTGAAAAATATTATGTCAAGGAAAGGTAAAAAAAAAAACTAGTTTAGAGAAAGGTCGATATTTCCATGTGGATTCTGGAAGGACCTTCCAGAAGTCCTAAAACAAAATAATAGCTCAAGGAAAGGTCAAAAACTAGTCTGGAAAGAGGGCGATACTTCCGTCTGGATTATGGAAGGCCTTCCAGAAGTCCTAAAACAAAATAATAGCTCAAGGAAAGGTCAAAAATTAGTCTGGAAAGAGGGTGATACTTCCGTCTGGATTATGGAAGGCCTTCCAGAAGTCCTAAAACAAAATAATAGCTCAAGGAAAGGTCAAAAATTAGTCTGGAAAGTAGGGTGATACTTCCGTCTGGATTATGGAAGGCCTTTCAGAAGTCCTAAAACAAAATAATAGCTCAAGGAAAGGTAAAAAATTAGTCTGGAAAGAGGGTGATACTTCCGTCTGGATTATGGAAGGCCTTCCAGAAGTCCTAAAACAAAATGATAGGTCATGGAAAGGTCAAAAACTATTAAGGAAGGAGGTCGATACTGCCGTCTGGATTCTGGAAGCCCTTCCAGAAGTCCTAAAACAAAATGATAGGTCATGGAAAGGTCAAAAACTAGTCTGGAGAGAGGTCGATACTTCCGTCTAGATTCTGGAAGGGCCCTCCAGGTAGCAGGTCTTCCAGCAAAGAACCGCGAGTGACTCGGAGTTTCATCTCGATATGATTTGAACTCAGATCTTTTATCTGACGCTGCTCTCGAGACATTGCAAGATAAATCTGAATTCTGAAGGAAAGAATGAATCTTGTAGTTAGTTAATAGGAAAAAGATAATAGGTAAAAGACCATATGGTAGATATTGATGCTATTTAGGGGATAATTCCAGTTGTGGATTCAAATGGTAGTAATGTAATCTTTAAGAATACCTCCCGGAGAAAGATGAAAGATAGAGAAGCATACAGACCACCAGACACTGACAAAGAGAGAGAGAGAGAGAGAGAGAGAGAGAGAGAGTGGAAGGAGGGAGAGAGTGGGGTGTCAGTCACAACCCGAGTGTCGAGAGACTGTGTATTCAGAGGTAGGTGACGGCAAGGAAATTGAAATGGAAGAGATAAAAATGATAGAATACTAGGAGAACGGAGGATGGGGGAATGGGAGGGAGAGGAAGATGTCGACGGGAGGGAGGAGGGAGGTGGGGGCGGGAGGGGAGGAAGGGGAGACGGTTGTTGGGAAAGCAGGATGGGTCTAACGCGATACCAGAGTTGATGGTAACGAAAAGGGTTGTGTGGGGGGTGTTTGGTGGTTGGGATGGGGTGGGTAAGGTGGTTAAGGGCTGGTGAGTTTCGTAGTTGCTGTTATCTTATCGACATTTGAAGGTGGGGGGTTGGGGGTGGATGGTTTATGGCTGGAGGAAGGGAGTTGGGTCTAGCTGTTATCGTGTCAGACCACCAGCGCTAAAAAACCGCCAAGAGAGAGAGAGAGAAAGAGAGATCGTGGCCGATAGGAAACCCTTTGCTTAGCAAGAGACGAGAGGCGATTTCGGATCTAGCACCCCATCGGAAAAAGAGGAGAGACTGCGAGGGGTGGGGGGAATCACTCAGAGGAGGAGGAGGTTTGCCGCGACAGATAAAGTCTCCATCTTTCTCTCTGTTACAAATGTTAGCTTGGCGTAGATTTCTTCCCATCTCAGAAGGGAAATGAGGTATTGCTCCTCCTCCCAGCGTTGAGAGAAAAACTAGCTTTGCACTTCCTTCTGGGGGAGGAGAGATAGTCTCTCTCGACTTCTCTTTCCAAGGCAATGGTTCTTTTTAGTTTTTTCTTTCAATTCTTTGGTGAAGGGAAAAGCATTTTAGTATTTCTGTGGGTAGATATATCGATGAATTCCCTTCTCGCTTTAAAAAAAGTGACAGGAGACGGGTTATTCCTCTTACTGAATGCTGAAAGTATCTTGACAAAGTGTGAGCACTTCTTACTGATTTATGAATACAGCCTGAATGTGGAATTACTTCTTATTGATTTAAAGCAAATGCAGCTTGATGAAGGGGTTACTTGTTACTGTTTTATGAAAGCTACTTGGTGAAAAGGTTACTCGTACTACTTTTCGAAAGCAGTTTGGTAAAAGGGTCAGTTCTCCAGTACTATCAAAGCAGTTTTGAAAAAGGGGTTATTTCGTAATGAATAATTAAAACAGCCTTTTAAATGGGTTACTTCTTAATAACCAATGAAAACAGGATCATAAAGGGGCCACTTCTTGCTTATCTATATAAGCCACTTGATAAGGGGTTACTTCTTAATAACCTATGACTTATTGCTTATTTGGAAAAGCAACTTGATAAGGGGGTTGCTTATTAATAACCTATGACTTATTGCTTATTTGGAAAAGCAACTTGATATGGGGTTACTTCTTAAAAACCTATGAAAACAGGCTCATAAAGGGCTGTTTCTTGCTGATGTATAAAAGCATCTTGATAAAGGGGTTACTTCTTAATAACCTATGAAAACAGGCTGATAATTGGGCCACTTCTTGCTTATTAATTTAAGCAACTTGATAAGGGGTATTACTTCTTGATAACCTATGAAAACAGACTGATAAAGGGGCCCACTTCTTGCTTACTAATATAAGCAACTTGGTAAGGGGGTTACTTCTGACTGACCCATCAAAGCAGTTTAAAAAAAAAGGGTTACCTTTCAGTGATTAACTGAAATCACCTTGAAAATAGTATACCATGACATCGCAGATATTTCCGTTTGCCGAGATCCGAAAGCAACTTGACAAGATACTATACAAATTTTCATCTGGACTAAAATGGTCATAGATTACTGGACAGGGCTGGCATTTTTAACCATGAATTGGTGGCAAAGACGCAATGTAGGACTGATTCAGTAAGAAATTAAAAAAAATGGGATTAGTGTAAAAGATATTACGCAGCAAGTAAAGTTTAGAATGAAATCTCAAGGCTATAATATCATTCGAACGGAAAACTAAAGCATTTTCAATCACTGACATAAGAATCAAATCCGTCAACATTTTCAGGAAATCTGAAGACGTAAAAACAAACGTCTCTAGACATTATACATGATTAGTCACCAAACTGACGCTTAAGTTGGCTATCTCTTTCCTCCGGTTCCTCAAGTGATAAATACCACATTCCCTTCTATTAACTTTTAAAAAATTCAAACTATTTATTAATTATGGCGTTCCACCTTCTTTAGACATTCTGTTCGTAGTTACTGATTGTTTTTGCCTTTTTCCTAAAGTATGTAGATGATAAATGTAAGCTCAATGAGAGGCCTACGACAGAATGTATGCTACCCCCAGGACCTGGCTACCCCCTCCATCCTTAGCGTTGTG
>NC_061087.1:98069665-98074665 GCF_015104395.2 Macrobrachium nipponense | reverse complement strand
GGGGCAACAACAACAACAACAACAACAACAACAACAACAATAATAATAATAATAATAATAATAATAATAATAATAATAATAATAATATCTTTTTCCAATGATTCTAGTCGCAAAACATTATATTTCAGTTTATCGTAAAACCCAGTTGCAGGCTTTTAGCTTAAATTATTTCAAATTATCAACAGATGCAGTGTTCATACAGAAAGACATAGAGAATGAAATTCATCCTTGCAAGAGTTATTATTAACATTAAACTAATAGTCAACTGAAACAAACCTTGCCTTCATTCTGTTATAGCTTTAAAATCGATTATTGTTGTCATTATTTTTCCTAAGTAGTCCACTACAATTTTATTTCGTCTGTAACTCTTTAGTCAGCTTTCGTTACCATCATTTAGTACCACGAATCTTTCTTCAAAATGTCCCATGAACTATCTTTATCTGGTAATGATATTGCCATAAACTTTCCTTAACACTCGTACTATTTGACTCCATTACCTCTGAATAATTACTTTCGCTATTGCTTCCTCCCAGAAAATTTTCAAGCGCTTCTTCCTGCCATTTGGTTGACGTGTTCTCTCTCTCTCTCTCTCTCTCTCTCTCTCTCTCTCTCTCTCTCTCCTTCCGATCATTAATTTCTGTAAGCAATCATTTCAACACTGCTTTTTACTTGTTCGGTCATGTCCTGGCCACCCTCTTTCATTTTACCTATTCCAACTCTCATTTTGCTTACTCATGTCGTAATGATTGTTTTTTATAATTGCTTTATGCATTGTACTACGTTGCACTTGCTTCGCTACGTTCTAATAGTTGGATTGCAATGATGATATTCATTGTCTTAGCGTTATTATTTCATCATATTGTCCTAATGATGATTTTACCATGATACGTTTTTTAAAGAGGTAAATTTACTGTATTTTCTTCTACCAACAATTTCAAGTGTTTCGTTGCTATACGTAATTCCAACAATTCTGCATCTGGCAACAATTTTATGATTCAAAATATTAAGTCCATAAAATTCTCTCAACATTCATTGGTTACAATAAATTTCAATAAAATTTCAATGCAATTCTTACCCTTGTGTTTTCTACTGTCCTTTTATAAATAAATAAATAAATTAAATAAATAAATAAATAAATAAACTTGCTAACAGAACAATACCCAAAGTGAGTTCAACACCCTTTCCTTCACTATCGATATGATTAGCATTACCATTATTAAACTACAGAGGAAAATATGTTCAAACGTTTTAAAAGACTCAAACAATCAGTCACATTTTAACTTTCCCTTCACTAAATCAATGTCATAACAATGTCATTAGTATAATTAATACCTCATATTTCAGTCATATCTTTAACATTATTCCTAAAGATTTCTTAAATCCTATTTTCATTCCAACAATATGCTAATCTACTCCGTTAATAATCACACTTCTGTGATCTAGATGTTGTGTTCAACATCTAGACGGACTTGCATGAAATCGTCAGGTGTTCACGAATCACAGTAAATTAGTCAACGCCCAAGTTATCAGACTAATGAGGGAAGAGGAAAACCACTAGGCTAACGAGCCCTCGTTTGACGTGGGTACGTCTCATGTTACTCAACTTCGGCGGGGGGCTGACCTATGGTCTAAGAGAGAGCTTGTGGACTAACCAACCCACGCGTAAGACCACGGAGTTGACCCTGAACAGAACGGCAGAACACTGGGAAACCTTTGCCAGGGAATTATAAACGGCATTTCGTGTTTACAGTCACATTAGTGTTCAGTCCTAGCTTTTTTCCTCTACAGTCTGCAAAGATTCTAGTGATTACTTGTAACCCTCCTTAAATCTGACAAATTACTCTTAATCATTTATGAATTATTTACCTTCAGCAAAACAAAACAAAAAATAATAACAATAATGAAATTGAAGCCATTTCCTTAGACTTATCTCCAAGATCCCCAACGTTCTGATACAATTACCATTGTTATCCCTAAATATTCTCACACTACTTGAATGTTACCAAGTCCAAATGAGATATTTTAACTCTCACTTATTCTAATTACCCCTAAGAAAGACTACAGTAAACAAATAGTACAAATGATTGTTACTTTCCAGATTGCGTTTTTTGTCAGCGAGTTTTCAAAGGCCTCTGCAAGTTGCTTTCTGACAGCACCTCGTTCCCTTGCTTTCCTGTGAAATGGCCTTCAAAGGCCATTGCACTCCTCGCGCCCATTGTACCAATGAATCATCCTTACTGAAGCACCCCCCCCCCACCCCCCCCCACCCCCACCCCACCCTCTCTCTCTCTCTCTCTCTCTCTCATCTTTTCGTGTAGTCTCTTGGAGTTGTTGGTTAAACCTTAAGTGTTCACATCTGATATGCATTTATGAATTCCGACAAAAAAAATGTGTCGCATTTCTTAAACTGTGAGATCTCTCTCTCTCTCTCTCTCTCTCTGTGTGTACTCGGGCCATCTACGAGACGCAGTTTTGCAATCAGAACCTTGCCAACAGCGCGCGACGGGAGTCAACTGTTCCAACCTGTTTTCAGATAGACCATACTGTCAAGGAATGCTCCATCTTTAACTTAAATTGCACCTTAACTCAGTACATAAATATCATTGTTATAAATCCCGTCATGTGAGAAGGTTTTCTGAGAAAGCTAGTCAAGACGAACAGTAAGAAGTATTTAATGTGGGCAGTCGAGCAGCGAGTGAGGAACCACTAGGTCTATTTGATGCATCCAGTCCAAGGCTACTAAATTCAAAAAGGTTTGACTTTGGCTTGTTATCTACACGTCACCTACTCCGAGGTGCTAGTACTGAACATGGCGGAATCTCCTTGGGACGCCGTGTTCAGTACTAGCCCCTCGGAAATCAAAGTATTATATACATCCATTTCTATAGTGTATCATGGACATATTACAATAATAAACGATATCTTTGTGCGGCCGTCTACTTGACATTTACACACAATGTTTAGTATTGTCACCTCGGATTAGGCGCTTTGGTATTATTGCGTATTTCCTTATTGGACATTTTGCGTCATTACGTATTCCTTTAGGGGACATTCGTTAATAAATTAAAGAAACGGGTTTTGCGTTACAATCATTTTTACATTCATAGGCCTAATGGGTCGGGCAATATTCTGTAACCTTACCAGTCTTGATTAGCGAATCCTTCACATACAAGTTGACACAGGGTCTGACCCATAATAGTATTTTGGAGTAGCATATATAATTTTCACTTACGGTTACTCTTTTCCTCCAACGGTCACCAATCGCCTCTACTGTGACTCGCGAAGAATAAGTTACGCATTTACAGCAAGAATCCGGTGACATGCGGATTAGCTAACCCTTACAAATATATATTAATATATATATTAGTATATATATATATATATATATATATATATATATATAGCTAACCCTTACAGATATATATATATATATATAATATATATATATATATATATATAGTATATATATAATATATAATGACTTCCCGTGTAGCGTCAGTACTTAGCGCCTGCAGGATGGAGGCGTAATTATGACTTAGCAGAAACGCTTGGCCAGCCTGCTCGTAGAGCGATTGTTTTCATTACTGCTCGTAAAAGTCGCGAACTGTTATTTATAATAACGACAGACAATTATCGTGAAATACGCGCTTTCGTGTTTGCTCTGGGGGGCTTGATGATGTCTTTATTGTGTAATTTAGAAGTGGCTCGGGCACGTTTAAGGCAATTATACCCAGCTGGCAAAAATAAAAAAAAATGAAAGCTTTTTGCCTTGAATTGACATCTGTTGGGTTTTTAGCACAGATATTCTTATACAAATCCTTTTATTAGATTATTTAACTTCTTGTAGATTATAAATATACTTCCGGCAATATACTGGACATTCTCAAAGTCAAGTTTTAGGGTAGACGAATCTAATCCATAGCTTCATAATTTTTTTTTTAATCTTAAAAAACACGTTCTTAATTCTTTATTATATCGTCATTGACAATAAAATCATTTCATGACTGGCAACTTAGTGTCTCAGTGACGGAAAACTTTAGACTTATTGGGTGAAACTCACTGACTGAAAACCTCACACTTATTGGCTGAAAACTCACTGACTGAAAACTTCAGACTTATTGGCTGATAACTTCAGACTTATTGGCTGAAAACTCAGTGACTGAAAACTTCAGTCTTATTGGCTGAAAAGTCAGTGACTGAAAACCTCAGACTTACTGGCTGAAAACTTACGGACTGAAAACTTAAGACTTATTGACTGAAAATTCAGGACTTAAAACTTAAGACTTATTGGCTGAATACTCAGTGACTGAAAACTTTAGTTTTATTGCCTGACTGGCTGAAAACTTAATGGCTCAAGACACATAAGCCACATTTCAAGAGGCAGTGACAGCTACTAATATTAAATTCTAAATGTAACACTAATATATATAATATATATGTATATATATATATATTAATTCAACATTAATATATTATTTACATGTAATATAATATAATACAGATATATTATATATATAGTATATATATACACAGAGAACAGCTCGACTACAATTGTTAAGGTTTATGTGGACTCTTTTTTGTGATGACAGACACACCATAAGACACATGTAATTATATATATAATATACATGCGTATGTGTGTTTGTATGTGTCTGTGTACACGGCATACACACAAGTTTTTTAGTGATCATTTATATTTCATCAAAGTCACCTTTTTTTCTATTGCAAAATTCACAAATGGCAAATCTCGTATATTTTAAAAATCAGCTATATCTAATTTTCCAACCTATAGAATCGCCTGCCCAAGAATGCATACAGTTATATATATATATATATATATATATATATTATATATATATATATATATATATAACAAAACACACCGGGGGAAAAAAAAAAAACGAAAAACGGCCAGCGCACAGTGTCCTGCATTCACATCCTGGTATCAGGAGAGGGACACCTCAGACATAATAAAGAAAGATTAAAAAAAAAAAAAAGAG
>NC_061087.1:98039665-98064665 GCF_015104395.2 Macrobrachium nipponense | reverse complement strand
TGTGCAAAGGCTGGCAACGACCTCTCTCTCTCTCTCTCTCTCTCTCTCTCTCTCTCACCTGTGTCGTAAAGACAGGAAAATGAACACAGCCTGATGAATAGCAGCCACGTGTGAATAGCCCTCTTGAATACCTTCCCTTTCATCGAAATTCAGAATAGCCCACCGTTTGGAGTTGTGACTTACTTCCTCTCTCTCTCTCTCTCTCTCTCTCTCTCTCTCTCTCTCTCTCTCTCTTGACTAAGCATCGCGTTTGAAAAGTATTCCACAAACGGAATAATTGATTATATACACAACAAAACTGAAGGTAGTAGTTTTTTTTTTTTTTTCTTATGGTACTTGCCAAAGGACTGTATTTTGAGAGAGAGAGAGAGAGAGAGAGAGAGAGAAAGAACCCTTAGCTTTCGAACCTGGGGACCAGGAGTCTTCGTCACCGTGGGGGGGGATCATCGTAATGATTATCATTTAAGGCCAAAAACGAACGTAATCGAACACCGGTAGGAGGGAGGGAGAGGAGCCTTTGGAGGGAACGGGGCCAGGAGAGCCGCAGGGGAGGGGAGGGAAGGGGAAGGAGAGGGGGAAGGGAAGAGTATTCGGCCAATCCTGTGGCTGGATCATAATTCATCTGGACGTATGACGCGCTGGGGTAAACTGCTACACCGGGGCGCCACGACCAATAAAAAAAAAAAAAAAGAGAAAAAGATAAATAAAAATAGCATAAAAAATGTAACTTTTATCTCGACGAAGCTCACGCCGGTGCCACGGGAGGAGTTCCTCCCAACAACGCCGCGCCTTTGGTAGTTCGTAGGGCGGCCGGCATCTTTCTTCGATCTCCTGGAATAATTCTCTCTCTCTCTCTCTCTCTTCGCTCCAGGAGTCTCCTCCGCACAGGAAGAAAACAATTTAATAGGATAATTATGACAAATGTTCCTGGCTGGAGGATATTGCTATGTGTCCATTGGGTCAATATACACGTCTCTCTCTCTCCTCTCTCTCTCTCTCTCTCTCTCTCTCTCTGTATACAACAATTCGTTTTCCTTATCGCGTTTTGTGTTTACCTTTCATTTTCTTAGATTACTTGCCCATATTTCTTTAAATGATTACCTTACAAGTTTTCAACTACCCCAATACTCGTCTATTTTTCCTACTTAAGGAATTTGGAAATAAGGATTGCTTGGTACACTGCACTGCACTTACATGTAATGTTACCGTATATAATATAATACTATATGATATATCATATATTTGTTCCGTGTCTGATATTCTTACCATATATGATATGGTACCGTGTATGATATAGCATACCGTGTCTAAAACAAAACAAGACTTATTTGACTTTTGAATATCACCTTCAATTGCAGTTTGTGTATTTAGTCTAGATCAACCAGTGGCGAAGGCTTCCATGATCTTACGTGTTTTTGAAACTGACGCCAGTTTTTCGTACTTTAACAACTGAAAAGTAAATGAAGTTCTTTGAATAGGAACTCCACTTCAAGAAGAAGAAGAAGAATAAAAAGAAGAGGCAGCAAAACAAAAGTTTGGCGCCATGAAAGAAAACTTCGTCGCAAATGGCTTCGTGATGACTTCCCTCCACGAACTAGACTCAGCGTCGATGCCTTTGTTCCTACACAGCTAGGGCGGAGGAGAGTGATTGCTACCTGAGGAAAACTGAATGCATTTTGATAATTGCATCGTCTATCTGCGAGTATTCAAGAGAAGGGGCAAGAGAGAGAGAGAGAGAGAGAGAGAGGGAAGAGGTAAGAGAGGAGAGGGGAAAAAATAAGAGACAGAAAATTACAAGCTACCGAGATCGGTACAATGTTCCGTGGAGCAACAAATCCTCTTCGGCGGTGTCTGATTCTCTTTGACACTCCGTTCTGTGGATGGCCAATCTGCGGCCGTAAATCATGGCAACCTAGACTTATAATTTAATGCTTTGCGATTTCGTACTTTATAGCACAATAAACTAAGGGCGTCTGCTGTGTGTTTGGCCTTGAAATTTACACTCATTAATTCCTCCTTCCCTGTTCATATCTCTCTCTCTCTCTCTCTCTCTCTCTCTCTCTCTCTCTCTCTCTCTCTCTCTCCTCACCATCTCTCTCTCTCTCTCTCTCTCTCTTAAAGGATACTGAATTTCTGCAGAGTCAGAGGAACACATTCATGCATTGAAACACAGTTATGTTCTATAGCAGGAGAGAGAGAGAGAGGGGGAGAGAGACGAGAGAGAGAAGAGAGATGAGAAGAGAGAGAGAGAGAGAGAGATCCCTACTTGATGAAGGGTTTTTCATTCGGGGAAGAATGGTTTAGCATTCACCTTTTCCGGTCAGTAACTTCTACGAACGGATACTAGTACTATTAATGTATGCAATATATGTATGTAAGTATATATAATATATATATATATATATATATATATATATATATATATATATATATATATATATATACATATATATATATATATATATAAATATATATATATATATATATATATATATATATAGAACCCTTCCCCTACCTAGGACACTATTCCTTAGTAGCCGAATGCCGAAAAAAATAAATAAATAAATAAATAATTTCGAAATAGTTTCAAGCGTCCTTCGTAGTGCTACATGGAAAACGAAAGTTCGTTACATCTTGCAGCGATTGTTGTCAGAGGAATTACCGACAAGAACCGCCTGATTTACTTCCCGAAAGAGCTGGAAAACGTTACCGATGGAGTTCTCCACTGGAAGAGAAAGTCATCATCATCATCATCATCATGATCATCTTGGGCTTTGCACAGACGAAGAGCGGAACTGCAGACGTCATGGTGACGTCATCGGTATTCGCTGGCCATTTGCAACCGAGTTCGAGTTCAGCTAGACTTATGCGTTGACGTCAACAATTATTTATAACAGATTGACGAATCTCTTCGATCCACTTGTATGGAATACATTTAAAAAGTGAGATGCAGAAGGTTTCGCATTATAAAGGCATTTGGTGCTTTGTCTCACAGTCAGAACACCATTCTTGTTTATTTCCACGAAGTATTATTCGAGAAAACAGGAAACAAAGCATTGGTTCTCTGCTCCAAAATGCACAAGAACTGCAAATTCCAGAATTACAAATGGTCGTCATCAAGTGCCCTGGACTGGTCGCTAAGGTGTTGAACACTTGCATCTTGATAGCCCATTTGTGCAGACTGAATAATGTAAAGTGATGTCCTTTCAGATCATCCATGTTGTGTCCGTAATAGAGCAGAGTTTGTTCTATCTGATATTCACATTGTTAACGGCGGCTCAGTAAACTACAATTATTATAATTTAAGACCGATTACGTTCAATGTTTACATGTGCCTTCTATGAGGGTTGTGTTCTATAGCAGATTCACATCAACTGTGCAGCTGATGTCTAGGCCAGTCCCTTACGACGCTCCTGATTGGCTGTTGATAAGCCAATCACAGGGCTGGAAACTCTCAGTCTCTCGAGAGAGTTCACATAGGTAGGATGTATGTTCCACCTCTCCCGAGGGATACTTTTGAAAGATGTATCCCTCAGGAGAGGTGGAACATACATCCTGCTTATGTGAACTCTCTCGAGAGAGACTGAGAGTTTCCAGCCCTGTGATTGGCTCATCAACAGCCAATCAAGAGCGTCGTAAGGGACTGGCCTAGACAACAGATGCACGGTTGATGTGAATCTACTATAGGACCACTGTTTCTATTTTGATCTTCGTGAGGGACTAGATTATTGTTTTTGGTAATTAATTAATCAGGGCCTCCCAACTGCAACATAACCCAGACCACATAAGCTGGTGTTACAGTCAGGTCAGTGTTCCGATTAAAACTCTGCTAGAATCTAGGCTTTCATGACAGCCAATCATGAGCCATGGAGCCACTCTTTGTACTTTGTCAACAGTAAGATAGCTAATACCAGTAATTCCAAATAGTCTTTCCCATAAACTCAGAAAATACATTCATCAACTGCTATCAGAAAAGTACTTTGTAAGGTTTCCTGCAATAAAACATGTGACAACATTATTGCCAGTTTCGTAAGCTTTTTCTGTGACTTTGAACACTTTTCACTTCTATGGGTCTCAATAATCCTGGACCTCTGTCTTCTAGACGAAATGGCCAGAAACGGCGGTTTCCTCTTTCTGAACAGGAGTAATAATTTAAACCATTATCTAAAGAATCCTTGCTTGTCCATTTTCAACGAAATTCATTTCAATAAGGACCGTTCAGCCCTGTCCTAATTGGTCATATTTCTCAGGCTATGTCGTGCTAATCGTTTTCCAGTCTTTAGTTTCCATTACTTGTAAAGCTATGGAACAGCCTTCTTTCTGTTTCTGCAGAGGTATCTGCTGGCTTGCCCAATACAGCTAAGGAGATGTCGTAGGATTCAGTAACAAAGCATAGACACCCATATTTATGTTTCTGTAGAGGTCTGCCACCTGCCCCAGGCTTCTGATATCTGTGTGAAGATCCAGTAACTAAATACTGTCACTTACACTAGGCACACCTTTGCTCTTATATCCAGACTTGGGACTGGCCTGACTATGCATGTGATCATGGCACGTATACCCTTCTCAGTGATCATGGCACGTGCACGTACCCTTTTCAGTGATACAGTTCAGAAACCCGACCTTCATTCACTGCAGCAAGCAAAAGTCCAGAAATTAGACCTTCACTAACTTACGCCAACGAAATCTCGAAGCGAACCCGGATTCCAGGAACCACTCATTGGTCTTCCAGGATTTTCGTCTCACTTTATCCGGATAAGGTGAGAGATCTGGAAATCCACGAGCTGTTCGTTTCGCAACTCAGATAAGAAGAGTGATAAAAATAGATATTACCGCGGATGCGCCGGTGAATCGTCAACAAAAAGTGAGATTTAGGAAAGATATAGCAAAAGCTTACTGACATTCTTGCGTTGTGAGGGTGTGTACATACTGTACATCCATACATGGGATTATGTATACATTGACTGGGTGTGCATATGAATCCGTACATGGGGTTATGTATACATTGACTGGGTGTGCATACGAATAAGTTCATTTCTGGCTAAATATGTACATGCATATATTGAACAGATGTACACAGTCATACATAACTGAAGTGTTCTATGCAAACATTCACGTGAACTTAGTATATATACACATACATACACTCGTGCATGTATGTAATTGATTAGCTACATACTTATGTATGTGTATGAATACAATGATCGCGATATTCATACAGACACCCAGACACTCAATAATTTCATAAGTTACACAAGTTATACATAAACTAAAAATTATATGGCCTACAAAACGTACCTTGTGAAATTAATAGCAGTATTTGCCAATCTAATGATGATTCATTTTCTGAAAGGAGAGAGAGAGAGAGAGGAGAGAGAGAGAGAGAGAGAGAGAGAGGAGAGAGAGAATACTAATATAAATCTTATTTTGTATTCACATTAAAAGAGATCCATTTCTCATTTCTGATTATATAGCAAATAAAGCAATACATCCAA
Source organism: Macrobrachium nipponense (assembly GCF_015104395.2). Lineage (NCBI taxonomy): Eukaryota > Metazoa > Arthropoda > Malacostraca > Decapoda > Palaemonidae > Macrobrachium > Macrobrachium nipponense. The sequence continues at coordinate 98,059,170 of NC_061087.1, read as the reverse complement.
TGTAGAAATAAGGATTTCGCTGTCATTATAGTCCAAATAAAACTTTGACTGATTATACAGTCGAAATAAGTACTCGACTGTCATTGTATAGTAGAAATAAAGGATCTGATTATCAGCAAATCGAACGAGCCCAGCAAACACCCAAAAACGCCCGAATAAGGCTGAACACCCACCCATTCAGACCTGGGAATAAAAGAATGAGAAGAAATCTCTTTGACCACCGTCCACACGTCAGTCCCACCGTAAGTCAGATGTCACGGGGCGGTCCCCTTAGAATTCGAGCCTCCCCTCCTCGTGTCTTTTGTCTGCCAATCTTCATACGGTGGGACCCAGACAACGAAGATTTTTGTTTATTGGTGAATATTGGCCCGAGTCATTTACACAGTCTGGTCGTCTTCGGTGTTCGAGGGCTTGTGAAATCGTTCTTCAAAATTTAGGCATATATATATAGTATATATATATATATATATATATATATATATATATATATATAAAAGCCAAGAAGGAAAAAGAAAAAAGAATTTTCCGCAAGGTCTTTCGACTCAACGTCCTTTACTCACCAGATAAACTGAGTAAAGACATTGAGTCGAAAGATCTTGGAGAAACTCCGTTATTTATTTTTCCTTCGTGGCTTATACCTTTATTTATGGATTTATCACGTCCCAAATTTTCGTGATTCAGTTATACATATATATATATATATATATATATATATATATATAAATATATATATATATATATATATATATGCAGATAAACACATTCAAAAACTGCATGTAAATAAAGATATGTGTACGATTCAGTATATATACATTGTAATATTATCAACTCACATTTGCTAAAACTCCTTAAGTATTCTTAACATGCCTCGCTAATAATAATATTAATAATAATAATAACAACAATAATAATATTAATAATAATAATAATCAATAATAATAATAATAATAATAATAATAATAATAATAATAATAATAATAATAATAATAATGATAATTAAGGGACACCTTCTAGAATCTAGGTTCAGTTCGTTCTATTTTTATGATCTTAGGGAGAAAAAGTATTGTAAGAATTTTATATATATATATATATATATATAATATATATATATATATATATATATATATATATATATTATGAGATTCTTACAATACTCTTTCCTCCCAAGATCATACAATATAGACCCGAACTGATCCTAAATTCACAAAAGTAGTCCTTAATTATTATTATTATTATTATTATTATTATTATTATTATTATTATTATTATTATTATTATAAATGAGAATGCATACTTACGGAACAGGCCGAACGGCCAATACCTTACCTAGCAAGAAGTTTCCACATGACAGAACGCCTTCGTGAGGGAAACTTATTCCTTTTATTAGGACGTAATCGAACAAGAATCTGGCTGCAAGATCATTTTTAAGTTAAATCTGTCATGTTATCCTTTATACCTGTAATAATATTTCATGTCGTATCTCGACAAAAATTCATGCTCAACGAAAACAGTATTTGGTGCTGACTCACCGATACTTATCAATTAAGTAATTTGTCTACTTCTTTATTTATTTATTCAGAATGGACAAACACCCATCTCTCTTAATCAATGCTTATCGTCATAATAGTAATTTCTAATACATTATGTTCATGCACAGTTCAATCTGCATCGGGAAAAGTGACACAAGTAAAAGTTAACAATTCTAAAATTTATGACAAATATCTTGGAATGAAATGACTCGAATTTGTCCGATGCTTAATGTGTCTTCATCTCTGTAAATATTCATCTTAATTTGTATTTTGTCCCGTAAGCAATATAATGTCATATATGAACTTTATCAGCTGAAGCGATATAACTAATGGTCATAACTATACTGTAAGTGACTGTATCTATTTTTAAGATAATCATGAATCAAACGAGTTTCTAAGGTCATATTCAAGGTTTGGGAAAATTATATAGGGTGAATCATGTTTATGGTAAAATAATAATAATAATAACAATAATAATATTTCATTGAAAATAATGGCAGAATTCACAGAATTGATTCTATACGAAATTCTTTCAATTCTCCTGTGATTTGAAAGAATTTCGTATAGAATTAATTCTGTGAATTCTGCCATTATTTTCAATAAAACATGTTTGAAAGAACGTCTGTTTCCAGCATAAACAATAATAATAATAATAATAATAATAATAATAATAATAATAATAATAATAATAATAATAATAATAATAATAATATTGGATGGAGACACTCTTTCAAACAAGTCTTACTGAAAGATATTGCTGCATCAGCTGCATTAACTTGTAAATAGTCTTCTCTATTTTTCTAATAACTGCTTTCTCTCTGCTATTGCAATACTCGCCATTTGTAGTAGCAGAGAGAAAGCAGTTATTAGAAAAACAGAGAAGATTGTTCACATGTTAAATGCAGCTGATGCAGCAATATCTTTCAATAATAATAATAATAATAATAATAATAATAATAATAATAATAATAATAATAATGACAGACAGAACAGAGGACTGGCACAACAAACCAATGCACGGACAATACATAAGACAGACTAAAGAACTAGCCAGCGATGACAATTGGCAATGGCTACAGAGGGGAGAGCTAAAGAAGGAAACTGAAGGAATGATAACAGCGGCACAAGAAGATCAGGCCCTAAGAACCAGATATATTCAAAGAACGATAGACGGAAATAACATCTCTCACCCATATGTAGGAAGTGCAATACGAAAAATGAAACCATAAACCACATAGCAAGCGAATGCCCGGCACTTGCACAGAACCAGTACAAAAAGAGGCATGATTCAGTTGGCAAAAGGCCTCCCTCCACTGGAGCCTGTGCAAGAAACATCAGCTACCCATTGCAGTAATAAGTGGTACGAGCACCAACCTGAGGGAGTGATAGAAAACGATCAGGCCAAGATCCTCTGGGACTATGGTATCAGAACGGATAGGGTGATACGTGCAAACAGACCAGACGTGACGTTGATTGACAAAGTCAAGAAGAAAGTATCACTCATTGATGTCACAATACCATGGGACACCAGAGTTGAAGAGAAAGAGAGGGAAAAAATGGATAAGTATCAAGATCTGAAAATAGAAATAAGAAGGATATGGGATATGCCAGTGGAAATCGTACCCATAATCATAGGAGCACTAGGCACGATCCCAAGATCCCTGAAAAGGAATCTAGAAAAAACTAGAGCTGAAGTAGCTCCAGGACTCATGCAGAAGTGTGTGATCCTAGAAACGGCACACATAGTAAGAAAAGTGATTGGACTCCTAAGGAGGCAGGATGCAACCCGGAGCCCCACACTATAAATACCACCCAGTCGAATTGGAGGACTGTGATAGAGCAAAAAAAAAAAAAAAATAAAAAATAATAATAATAATAATCAAACAAAAACTTCTTTCAGTTTTCTTCTGAAGAATGAAAAAGAAACCCACAAAATTACTGTGTATAACTTGTTTATTTATGAGTATTTACACTTTATTTTACTCCACACAAGTAAAATAAAGTGTAAATTCTCACAAATAAACAAGTTATACACAGTGATTTTGTGGGTTTCTTTTTCAATAATAATAATAATAATAATAATAATAATAATAATAATAATAATTATACTCCTGTGTACGGCTATATGAGGAACGTCAAATTACGGTCAGGGAAATATGTGGCATGAAATATTACGGAGCCAATATCGTGCTGCCTTTGAATAATGATTGGAAAAGGCTTAGTTATACCATACTAATAATACGCTACTACCCCGTGACGATAATGACTGTCCATCCCTGTTAAAAGATATTCTAATGCATCGTTGTTAAATTAGGATGGTTTCATTTTATTCAACCTGTTTTAGATAATTTAAAATGAACAATTGCTCCGGTAAATTGTCTCTAGCTCTGATACGCCATCTTGAGAAAAATCGATATTCAGGACGGCATTTATTATTGAGAGAATGTGATTTGTCTGCTATGGCTGATAGTACGATAATAATACGATAAATGCTTCAGCAGCAAGCCAAAACGGTCATTAACTTACAGATGAGAGAGAGAGAGAGAGAGAGAGAGAGAGAGAGAGTCCACTTCAGCTAATAATAATACAATAAAATGCTTTAGGACCAACGGCCATCTTAGAATCTCGGAAAGTCTTTAAATCTACTTGAGAGAGAGAGAGAGAGAGAGAGAGAGAGAGAGAGAGAGAGAGAGAGAGAGAGAGAGTTAAAGTCCACTTCAGATAATACGATTAAATGCTTTAGGAGCAAGCCAAAACAGCCATTAACTTTAAATGAGAGAGAGAGAGAGAGAGAGAGAGAGAGAGAGAGAGAGAGAGAGAGAGTCCACTTTAGCTAATAATACAATAAAATGTTTAAAGAGCATGCCAAAACGGTCGTTAACTTATAGATATAAGAGAGAGAGAGAGAGAGAGCGTTAAAGTCCACTTTAGGCAATAATATTATAAAAAGATTTAGGAGCAAGCCAAAACGGCCATTAACTTTAAATGAGAGAGAGAGAGAGAAAGAGAGAGATAAAGTACACAAATAAATACTCAAATTAACAAATAATAACGAAAAAAAAGTCACCAAACAGTGGAAAATTATGGATTTTTATTACCAGCCAGGAAACGGTCCACTCCAGCCGGGCTTCCAAATGCGTCTTGTCACTTACTGATGCCACCCACTATCGACCCCAGGGCGCCGCCAGTCCCCCCCAACAAAAACCTACCCCTTTTTCGGGTCCTCTCCCAAATTGTGCCCTGCGCCACACAGCCCCTCCCCCCCCCCCCCCCCCCCCCCCCCCCCGTCCCCGGCCCCTGGTTAGACCAGGGAAATCGATCCCAGTTGCCTTGCTGGTAACTTGATCGTTGCGTCGATGCAAATCGTCAAATGAAATTGGTAAAAAAACAATAAAATAAAATAAAATAAAATAAAATCGTCACATTCGTATTGCTGTGGATGGTGAACAGATAATGTTGGACGCAACGAGAGACCTCATGTGAAGATATAGTAGATAACACAGTAGAATGTAGTTTTTTCAAACCAAGAGCGCCATAATCTAGGACACATGCGCGAAGTTACATGTCGTAAAAAGCTTTGAATCTGTCATTTTCTTCACTCTCTCTACTGAAGAGGTTTGGAATTTTTACTCTGTTTCTGTGTACCCCAATTCTTTCAACCATTCAATTTTAAAAATGTAATCTTTTCTCAATTTTCCATGTTACTTTTCACCCTGATTCACGATTCCTATCTACAGCGGATAAAGTACCGCTGGGAAGAGGCCGATGGAACTGGCACTGTACAAGCATTTATTTCATTTTACTGGGAAGGGTTTGTCATCGCCATCTTTAAAAACTTTTTAACAATTATCGTGATTTTTTTTCCCCCCGTTTTCCCCAAAGAGGGTTTCTGTTTCCTAAAAGTTTGTTTAGCAAGTCAATGACATTTAGTGGCCTGTGAAAAAATAAACAAAAGCTTGTAAATATCATACAGATAATGTCCCCAAAGAAACGTTAGTTTTAGATAACGACCCCCGAAAACCTTTGTGGGGGGAGGGGCGATAGGGGTCACTATCTATGAAAGATCTAGACTATAGATTGACCAACGAATGCCCAAATACAGTAATAAGTGGTACGAGCACCAACCTGAGGGAGTGATAGAAAACGATCACGCAAAGATCCTCTGGGACTATGGTATTAGAACAGATAGGGTGATACGTGCAAACAGACCAGACGTGACGTTGATTGACAAAGTCAAGAAGAAAGTATCACTCATTGATGTCGCAATACCATGGGACACCAGAGTTGAAGAGAAAGAGAGGGAAAAAATGGATAAGTATCAAGATCTGAAAATAGAAATAAGAAGGATATGGGATATGCCAGTGGAAATCGTACCCATAATCATAGGAGCACTAGGCACGATCCAAGATCCCTGAAAAGGAATCTAGAAAAAACTAGACGCTGAAGTAGCTTCAGGACTCATGCAGAAGAGTGTGATCCTAGAAACGGCACACATAGTAAGAAAAGTGATGGACTCCTAAGGAGGCAGGATGCAACCCGGAACCCCACACTATAAATACCACCCAGCCGAATTGGAGGACTGTGATAGAGCCAAAAAAAAAAAAAAAAAAAAAAAAATAATAATAATAATAATAATAATAATAATAATAATAATAATAACAACAACAACAACAACAACAATAATAATAATGATTATAATAATAATAATAATAATAATAATAAATAATAACAACACAACAATAATAATAATAATAATAATAATAATAATAATACTAAAAATAATAATAATAATAATATTAGTGTACTTAGGAAGCAGACCCTCTCTCAAGCATACTTTATTAAAAGTAATGGCTACTTCAGCAGCGTTACACTTGTAGAGATTCTTCTCTATTTGCGAATAGCGGCTTTTTCGTGCTACTTAAACAGGCTAGTAGAGCGCCTATAGAGGTCATGGTAAAATACAGGGTCAAAATAGGTGTATATATTTGAATTTTACAGATAAACTATGATACCATAGTCATCAAAGTCATTAACGATTTTCTCTCTCTCTCTCTCTCTCTCTCTCTCTCTTTCTTAAAGCGAGCTTTCGTCTGGAGCTGCCAGACATCCTCGGGCTGGGAAGCTGAGGGTGGACTGATCTTGGTGCGTTGTTGTTGTTGTTGTATTAAGCCAACACTTCTTGTTGGCACGGGCCTTTCCCTTGTTCGGCCCGTAGGTGATCTGAAAAGATTATTTAGGTACGTGGTTAGTTTTTTGAAATTGGAAATATCTTTAGTTGTAGAGATAGGAGTGGACAGGGGAAGGATGATGGTGTCAGTAAGAGAGGGCCATCATGTCATATTATAGAAGAAGTTTGAATGAGTGTAAGGCTTTCGAAAATCGAGAAGCGGTGCAGGTGGGGTTGTCCAACCCTTTACTCCCTTGGGTCCCTGCGGGAGGATTTTAGTTTGTTAGGTAACGTTTGTTTAAAAGAATGATAGTGGATGATGTGGATAGAGCCTTATTACCAATGAGGGGATGTGATGAGGGTGATTGATTTTATTAGTTGATTACCTTGGTGGAGGTAGGTTGTAGAGCACCTGGGCATGCTCTTCTAAGTTTTCAATGATTGTCTTTTCGTGAAACTGTGGCAGCTGCATGCTCAGCATCTTGTGCAGGTATTGCATTTTGTGCTGCACCTCTTAGCTGTGCTGTTTCTCTGCATTCCAGCAGGTAGTGAAGGAGTGGTTGCTGTGTTTCTTCTTGACAGTGTTCACATGGTCTGACACTGTTTTCCACAATTTCCCAGCAGGCTTTATATCCTAGCCTGAGTCTGTGGATGATCACAGCAAGTTTTCTTGGTGTGTGCCTGTCTATGGGAGGAGGCACTAGACCAGTCGATTTCTTATACCATCTGGCAGACGGTGAGTTCTTTCTACCCACTCACGATGGTCATTTATCAATTTTTCTTTGCAGAGTGGTTTCATTGCATTTTTGACTTGTTGCAGTGCAGGTTGTATATGTACTTGCACTCTGTCAATGTGTTTTGTACTTTTGGCTAGCTCATCAGCCCTCTCATTGCCTGGAATTCCTATGTGACTGGGTATCCAGTTTAAGGTGACAGGTCTTCCTCTTTCGCTGTGCTGGATTAGCAGTGTTTTAATTCCAGCCAGCAGTGCCTTATTTTCTTTAATTTTCTGTTGTTGCAGGGCTTGCATTGAGGACTTTGAGTCTGTGTGGATGATTACAGGCCCTACTTCATTCTCCAGTGAGTACAGCAGTGCCTGTCTTATTGCTGTTAACTCTGTCTGCATAGTGGAGGCGTGGTTGGAGGTCCTCCAGCAGGCTGTGAAGTTTCTTGAATATACTGCAGCTCCCGTAGTTTGATTCTCAGGATCTACAGTGCCATCAGTGTAGTATGTTTGTGCCCCTATGGTCTCAGTGTTTCTGATTGCTTCCTAGGCTGCCGCTCTTAGCTCTTCTCCTGTGCAGTCCTCTTTTGCTCTTGGCAGGCTTGTGTATTTGTATATTGTAGTGTCCTTCTTCCAGGGTGGTAGTTGTTGTGTGCCCTGTGTTGTGTCTGGACCTAGTTGCAGCAGTGTTTCTGCCATGCCTAGACTTTTGATGTTGTCACTTTGTTCCTTACCATAGGAACTCGAAGTTTGAATCTGTGGGTGTTTGGCAAGTTCCTCTCTTGCTCTTTTCTTAGAGATGGAGTCTCTTTCTGAGAGGAACATTTTGGCCATTGTGCTTACATTTCGCTGTGCAATCCTATCCTCTAGCTTTGGCAGGTTAGTTTCAAGCCTGAGGTTGCACAGCCTTGTCCATGTAGGTGCTCCTAGCATGAGTCTCATTGCATTGTTTTGAATGACCTCCAGTGATTCTTTCTGAGCCTCTGTCAGCCTTATCAGAGTGGGGCAGCATAGTCCACCAATGTTCTGGTGCAGGCTAGGTAGTACTTCCTTTGTATGTGTTCATTTGCTCCCTCCTTCAGGGATGACATGTATCTCATGGCAGCAAGTCTTGCATTTGCTCTTTCTCTCAAGTACTTGATTTCTTCCTTGAAAGTTAGCTGCTGATCTATGACAACTCCTAGGTACATGTAGCTGTCTACCCATTCTATGGGCTCAGCTCCTATTGTTAGTGGTTGCAGCGGTCTGTGGGCTTTTATTGTCATGGCCTTTGTTTTATTTATGTTTATTTTTAGGCCTAGCTCATTTGATTTATTGTTGATGTCATTGAGTGCCCTTTGCATTCTGGGTACTCTAACAGCTCCCCTTGCTACTACACACACATCATCGGCATAGATGAAGATTTCTACGCCTTCTGGAAGCTGCAGGGAGGCTATATTCTCCATTAGTATATTAAATAAAAATGGACTCAGAATTCCTCCCTGAGGGGTGCCATTTTCCAAGTCGTGGAATGTAGACATCACTCCTTGGAATTTTACTCTGGCCTGCCTTCTCAGCACGTAGTTTTTTGTCCAGGATAGTAAGTGTCCTTGGACTCCTTCCTTACTACTGATTGTAGTATTGCTGCTGGACTGGCTAGTTTCAAAAAGACCTTTCAAATCTATGAAGACTTTACTGTGGCCTTCTTCTGATTTGAATATAGCTGAGAACATCTGTTATGCACTCTGTAGTTCCGACTCCTTCCTGATATGCATATAGCTGCTTGTGCAGTGGACCAATCTTGTACTTCATTCTATTTAGTACCATTTTTTCCCCAGTTTTCTCAATGCATGACACCAATGCGATTGGTCTTGGGTTCTCTGGATCTTTAGGTTTGGGGATTGGCTGCGTGTCTTGCTGCCGCCAGGTTTTGTGGTCTTGTGTGCTCGATGTGTGTTTTTGTTCAGGATTCTCAGAAAGGCTGTTTCTCCTGCAGGACCCATTTTGCTGATCATGGTGTATGTTATCCTGTGCTCCTGGTGCTGTGTCTCTGCCAACTTTAAAAACTGCTTTCGTCTACTGTGTAAGGGATGTCAGTATCGTCTGGTCTGTGGCAGGCCGCATCGATCTCCTCCCATCGAATCGGTGCTAGTTGATCCTGAATTCTTCTTGTTTCAGGGGAGAGGTTACCTGAGCTAGTCCTATTGGCGAAGGATGTTGCCAGTCTTTCCGCTTCTTCTAGTGGGTGAGGGTGAGTTGCTAAGGTGTTCTCTTCTTTCCGGCTACTCTGTTCAGCCACTTCCATAGCTCCGAGAGAGATGTGTACTGTGATAGTTTTGTACACCATTCCATCCACTTTTCAATTCTTATCTCTTGCAGCTGCTGTTGAACATCATTTTTGACTGCTTGTAGTAGTTCCCTGTTTTCTGTTGTCCTTCTTTTCCTATAAATTTTTGTTACCCTGTTCAGTATGGTTTTCAGTCTTCTTACTTCTGGGCAGTAGTACCAGGAGTCTTTGTAGGTGTGGTCTCTTCTTCCTACTCTCATGGGCATTGCCCTGTTGCAGCATTGTGTATAGCCTCAACTAGATCTTTTTCTAGCTGATCTATGTCTTCTGGAGGTGTGTATTGTGCTGCCCACTCTTCGAGGGCTTAGACGAAACACAACCCAATCTGCTAGGTCTTGGTCCATGTCGGAGGGGGTGGCGGTATTGGCGGTATTGCTGCATCTCCAGCTCTGTTACTGTGGCAAAGTGGTCGCTCACTAATGTCGTGTGTACTTGCCACCTTGTTAGGTGTCTGATTGTTGTTGTGGCAAATGTCAAATCTAATCTGCCTCCTCTTATGTGTGTAGGTTGCCCTGAGTTGAGTAGTGAGACTCTTCAAACTCATCTAGAGAGAAGGCTATGTGCTCTCCAGGTTGGTTTGTGGCCGATGGGGATGATAGCAGAGGGTGATGCGCGTTGAAGTCCCCACATATAATTGTTGGTGATTCTGCTGCATGTGCGAAGAGCTGTGTGAGCTGCAGTTCTCCTGGTTCTTCTCTATGTATTTTTCTATATATGTTGTATATATCTATCCTCTGGTTTAGCAGTGTGATTCTCACGGCTAGGGTTTCCACATTGTTGCCACAGGGGATTTGGGTTGTGTGTTCTTGCTGTTGGGATTGAATTCTTGACGAGAATTGCCAATCCTCTGTCTGTGCCTACGCATGGGGTTGTGTAGACATTATATCCAGTTATTCTGAATTTGTCCCAGTTGTTAGCATGGTTTCTTGCAGTAGAATGATGTCCACATTTTCTGTTTTGCAGACTGCAATTAGTGTAGCTGCCTTTGTCCTTATTCCACCAGCGTTCCAATTGATGATTTTTCAGCATGATTGGTACGTTGAGGAGAACTGTCTGGGGTCCCTTGGTGCGAATGTTATTCCAGTTTCCTCTGTCATGCCTTCAGTGGTTGATGGTGATGATGAGGGTGAGTTGGATGAGTTGAGGGTGTGGTTTATTTGGTCAGAGGATGTGGAAGGTGAGGGGTTGAGGGCGGATGTGGAAGGTATTGTAAGAGGTGAGGGGGTTTGAGGAGTGGGTTTTGGTGCAGCTTGGGTCGCTGCCTCCTGCATAGTGGTAGAGGGGGAGGGGGACTTGGAAGCTCCTTTGATGAAGCTCTTAAGAAGTACATCTATGCACTCTTGGATAGTTTCTGCATTGATGTCTCCCTTTATGATGCGTTTGGAGAAGTCTGTCAATCTGTCCCTGAGATCGACTGTTTTGATGTATATAGACTTGGCAATGGCTTAGGTGCCTGTGGATTTGTTTGCCTGGGTGGGCAATGTTTCTTCTTGGATGCAGACCTGGAGCTGTTCCGTTTCCTGCTGAATCCTGCTTCCCTCCTGGATTCCTCCAGCTCCTCCCTGGTATAGAACCTTCTTCTGGGCTGAGGTTTTGGTGCTGCCCTTCCTCTTGACAAGCTCCTCTCTCTTCTGGTTTCTTTGGGCAGAGCGGGCCTTTACTCTTGCCAGTCTCTCCGGGCATCCCCAGGCCATGGCGATGTGGGCCTACTGTCCGCGAGTTGGGGCACTTCGGTGTTGTGGTCTCCCCTGCTTTCCTTTTGGCAATGCAGTCTTCAGTTGGATGTTTCCTGCTGCATATTGCACAGGTCTCTTGCTTTTGCCTGACATTGGCTCTTATGGTGCCCAAATTTCTGGCACTTGAAGCACCTTAGGGGTTCGGGTAGTAAGTTTTCACCCCATATCTCCCGAACACTCCCAGATCAACTCTTTCTGGGATGATCCCTACGAAGGGTTACTAGTACAGCCTTGGTAAGTATACCTTGTTTATTCTTCATTCTAATCGCAGCTGTCACTTGGCTGCGCTCGTTAGGTGGCTTTCAGGCATTTCAAGTGGGTAGCCAACCACTACTGCTTTCTTAATTCTCTCTTTCTTCTTTTCAGTTCCTTGATATTGATTGCTGTCGTGTTCCTCAGGGTGATGATCGTTTTCGTATCTCTGGATGAGATGGTCCACTGACCTTCCTGCTTATTGGGCTTGGCCTGAAATTGCAGGTTTTTGAACCTGGTCTGGAAGCTGCTATGGCTCTGAATCCTTCAGCTGAATTGTTTGCAGTGACCCTGAAGTGGGTCATTTTTTTCCCTGATTTGGGTTCCATTAGCGTTCTTTTCCGGAGCATTTTCCTTAAAGCTGGTTCTTCTCCTGCTTTCTTGTTCTTTTGAGGTAACGGTGGTCCACTCCTGGTCGTCGTCGTCCTCCTTCGTCCTCTTTTTCCTTAGGTCTTCAGTCGCTTCCATCTTGGTGGTCACTTCTTGTTCTTGAATTCGTTGAGGTTCCATGTCCGTCATCGTTAGGGTGCTTCCAAGTCAAAAGAGGGGGGTTGAAGGATAGGCAGTGTGCCTGGTTAGGTTGTCCAACCCTTTAAGCCCTAGGGCACCAGACAAAGTGAAAGTTAGAGTGGAAAAATGAAATTAAAGAACCTGAAACTGTAACTGTAATCAATTATTGTTATTATTATTATTATTACTTTCTGACTCTTTTTACTTTATTGTTATTATTATTATTACTGTAACAATATATATATATATAGTATATATATAATATATTATAAAATTACTTGTGCTTTACTTTACTCTACTTGACTTTCTTTTACTTTACTCTACTTTACTTTATTATTACTATTTTATTCTTTCTAATGCTGTTTTAATATAGTTTAATTATTATTATTATTATTGTAATATTTTCTTTTCTGCTTGAAGGGGGGCCCTATCTATCCTATTAGTAACTGTTTACTGACTGCAGCAGTTGCAGCTGGGGAATCTCCTTACTGCTCTCCGAGCACTAAGACGACCCAGCAGTCAAGTCCTACAGTCAGGGAGGTCCTTAAGATGGGGAAGGAATAATAAAACACAAAACAGTTTACTGTTTTCAAGTACACACACTCACAACTTTTCTCTTGGCTTATAGTGCCAATCCTTTCAACCACCTATCTCCTATCCTAGGTTCTTGGCTTATAGGCGCCAAGCCTATCAGCCCTGTGCCACTTGCCACAGACGGCGAGAGTGGGAGATTTTGACTCTTGGGTCCTGCTTCAACTGGAGTTTTAAGACCACAACGGCTACCAGATTTTCCACAGGAGAGTCTGTTAGTAATGGAAGGTTAGAAGTAGAGACTTATTTTAAAGTCAGTCGTTATTTCCTTATAATATTGGCTGAATCTCAGCAATAATTACTAGGCAAAGCCTTCAAATTAGCAGCAGGCGACGCTGGGGGCGCCCTTCGGCAGTCTATTCTGCAGGAGAGGCAGCAGGGGCGGCCCCTACAGGAGAGCAGACAGCAGGCAGCAGCGGCGGCGGCGGCGGCAGCAGCAGCAGCAGCAGCAGTCGACAGGCCCTTGGGAAGCAGCAACGGCGGCAGAAGTCGTCGGCAGGCCCTCGGGAATCGGCAGCGGCAGCAGCAGCAGGCAGTATCCAGCAGCAGTCGGCAGGCAGGTCTCAGGGAGGAGAAGTTCTTCTCACTGTGGGATCATGTTGTTGTTGTTTAAGATTAAGCTGGCTTTATGCCAGCACGAGCTCTTGCTCATAGAGCAGCCCGTAGGGTGTGGGATCAGTGTCCGTCCTCCTTATATCTGTGGCTGACAGCAGGGGGTCTGCCCCATGCTTGTCTCCTATTGGCTGGTGGCGGTGAGTCTTGTTTTCATTGGCTGCCTGAGCCAGGTCTCAAGCCACTTTCTTCGGGCCGATGGTTGCGTTGCAGCATATCCTGCAGCCGCCTGGACCTCCTAAGCGGCGCTGTAACATTGATGGGCGTTGCGCTACGCTGTGGGACGTCACGGCTACTTTGATTTCCATCGGCTGCAGGAGTACCTCGTTCGGGGGCGTTGTCATCCATAGAGTTGTCATGATCGGTGGTGTCATTGTTGGTGGCAGGTCTTCTCATACTCGTAGGGAGGAGAAATTCTTCCTGCGTCGTATTCAGATTAGGTTTTATTTGCTGGATGAGTAGCGCCTCCAGCAGCTCAACCGACGGGCATCAGGGGCCTTCCCGATGATCTTCGTGTTCTTTATGATGACATCTCGGGAGATGGCCTCGTGATGTTTGGTGCGGGCGTGATTCTTTATAGCCCCCTCTTGGTATCATAGTTTATCTGTAAAATTCAAATATATACACCTATTTTGACCCTGTATTTTACCATGACCTCTATAGGCGCTCTACTAGCCTGTTTAAGTAGCACGGAAAAAGCCGCTATTCGCAAAATAGAGAAGAATCTCTACAAGTGTAACGCTGCTGAAGTAGCCATTACTTTTAATAAAATAATAATAATAATAATAATAATAATAATAATAAAACGGCATTTAATTTATATAGAATCTTCTCAATTCTTCTTACTATCGTTTTCTCGTCAGCATGTAGCTGGTGTATCAGGTTTCCCAAGGACATATAAAGATTTCAGTTGTCTTAGGTTTATTTCCTCAAACGTGTCGACAGCGCACAGGCAGTCATCTAACGCATACTGAAGAATATTTATCTGATGCTTAAGAAAACCGTAATTTAGATTCAAAACCATCTACAGTAAAGTGAATTAGGATACGTTTTCACGTGTATTTATAGCAGCCAAGGTCGTGTACAATCGGTGGGTAGGTCGGTAACCCTGCTTACCGACCTACCCACCGATTGTACACGACCTTGCCTGCTATAAATACAAGTAAAAACGTATCTTAATTCACTTTACTGCATACTCTCATAGATGACTGCCTGTGTGCTGTCGACAAGTTAGAGGAAATAAACCTAAGACAACTGAAATCTTTATATGTCCTTGGGAAATCTGATACACCAGCTACATGCAGACGAGAAAACGATAGTAAGAAGAATTGAGAAGATTCTATATAAATTAAATGCCGTTGAAATAGCTGTAATATTCAATGCTACTGCCCTTAGAGAAAGCCTCCTTCCTAATAATAATAATAATAATAAAAGGAATCTAAAAAAACTAGAGACTGAAGTAGCTCCAGGACTCACGCAGAAGAGTGTGATCCTAGAAACGGAGCACATAGTAAGAAAAGTGATGGACTTCTAAGGAGGCAGGGATCAGCCCGGAACCCCACACTATAAATACCACCCAGTGGAACTGGAGGACTGTGATAGACCAAATAATAATAATAATAATAATAATAATAATAATAATAATAATAATAATAATAATAATAATAATAATAATAATAATAATAATAATAATAATAATAATAATAATAATAATAATAATAATAAGTCCATGGATACTGGCTCAAAAACTTCAAGGCCCTACACCCACGAATAGCAGAACAACTCCAGCATTGTATCTCAAATCAGCAAGCACCCAAATGGATGACCACAGGAAGAACATCCTTAGTACAAAAAGACAAGAGTAAGGGAAATATAGCCAGTAACTACAGGCCTATCACCTGCCTACCAATAATGTGGAAGTTACTAACAGGTATCATCAGTGAAAGGCTATACAATTACCTAGAGGAGACAAACACCATCCCCCACCAACAGAAAGGCTGCAGAAGGAAGTGTAGGGGCACAAAAGACCAGCTCCTGATAGACAAAATGGTAATGAAGAACAGTAGGAGAAGGAAAAACCAACCTAAGCAGGCATGGATAGACTATAAGAAAGCCTTCGACATGATACCACACACATGGCTAATAGAATGCCTGAAAATATATGGGGCAGAGGAAAATACCATCAGCTTCCTCAAAAATACAATGCGCAACTGGAATACAATACTTACAAGCTCTGGAATAAGACTAGCAGAGGTTAATATCAGGAGAGGGATCTTCCAGGGCGACTCACTGTCCCCACTACTCTTCGTAGTAGCCATGATTCCCATGACAAAAGTACTACAGAAGATGGATGCCGGGTACCAACTCAAGAAAAGAGGCAACAGAATCAACCATCTGATGTTCATGGACGACATCAAGCTGTATGGTAAGAGCATCAAGGAAATAGATACCCTAATCCAGACTGTAAGGATTGTATCTGGGGACATCAGGATGGAGTTTGGAATAGAAAAATGCGCCTTAGTCAACATACAAAAAGGCAAAGTAACGAGAACTGAAAGGATAAAGCTACCAGATGGAGCAACATCAAACACATAGATGAGACAGGATACAAATACCTGGGAATAATGGAAGGAGGAGATATAAAACACCAAGAGATTGAAGGACCGATCAGGAAAAGAATATATGCAGAGACTCAAGGCGATACTCAAGTCAAAACTCAACGCCGAAATATGACAAAAGCCATAAACACATGGGCAGTGCCAGTAATCAGATACAGCGCAGGAATAGTGGACTGGACGAAGGCAGAACTCCGCAGCATAGATCAGAAAACCAGGAAACATATGACAATACACAAAGCACTACACCCAAGAGCAAATACGGACAGACTATACATAACACGAAAGGAAGGAGGGAGAGGACTACTAAGTATAGAGGACTGCGTCAACATCGAAAACAGAGCACTGGGCAATATCTGAAAACCAGTGAAGACGAGTGGCTAAAGAGTGCATGGGAAGAAGGACTAATAAAAGCAGACGAAGACCCAGAAATATACACGAGACAGGAAAAACAGAAAGACAGACAGAGGACTGGCACAACAAACCAATGCACGGACAATACATGAGACAGACTAAAGAACTAGCCAGCGATGACAATTGGCAATGGCTACAGAGGGGAGAGCTAAAGAAGGAAACTGAAGGAATGATAACAGCGGCACAAGATCAGGCCCTAAGAACCAGATATGTTCAAAGTACGATAGACGGAAATAACATCTCTCCCATATGTAGGAAGTGCAATACGAAAAATGAAACCATAAACCACATAGCAAGTGAATGCCCGGCACTTGCACAGAACCAGTACAAAAAGAGGCATGATTCAGTGGCAAAAGCCCTCCACTGGAGCCTGTGCAAGAAACATCAGCTACCTTGCAGTAATAAGTGGTACGAGAACCAACCTGAAGGAGTGATAGAAAACGATCAGGCAAAGATCCTCTGGGACTATGGTATCAGAACGGATAGGGTGATACGTGCAAACAGACCAGACGTGGGACACCAGAGTTGAAGAGAAAGAGAAAGAGAGGGAAAAATTGGATAAGTACCAAGATCTGAAAATAGAAATAAGAAGGATATGGGATATGCCAGTGGAAATCGTACCCATAATCATAGGAGCACTAGGCACGATCCCAAGATCCCTGAAAAGGAACCTAGAAAAACTAGAGGCTGAAGTAGCTCCAGGACTCATGCAGAAGAGTGTGACCCTAGAAACGGCACACATAGTAAGAAGAGTGATGGACTCCTAAGGAGGCAGGATGCAACCCGGAACCCCACACTATAAATACCACCCAGTCGAATTGGAGGACTGTGATAGAGCACACAAAAAAAAAAAAAAATAATAATAATAATAATAATAATAATAATTGCAGACTTAAGCTAAAGTTAACTAATAATAATAATAATAATAATAATAATAATAATAATAATAATAATAATAATAATAATAATAATAATAATGATAATAATAATAATAATAATAATAATAATAATTACAGATTCAAGGTAAAGTTAACCACATCCGCCTTTTGCCTCTAGCGGGTTCATTTTTGCCCCTATTACTCTGAAAATCGTTCATTATAGTCATTGCGACGCCAGATAACAAAAAATCGATCAATCGACCCCAAAAACATTTCACTGGGTTCAGTCTTAAATGTCACGGATAGAGCAAAAAAATAAATTAAAAATTTATTTTTATTTTTATTTAATAATTTAAATGAGATTATAAGCAATGAATATATATATGTGTATATATATATATATATATATATATATATATATATATATATATATATATATATATATATATATATATATATATGAAGTAAAGACCGTTACAGAACATAATATATAGAATGTAGGCCAAAGGCCAAGTGCTAAGACCTATGAGGTCATTCGGCGCTGAAACGGAAATTGACAGCAAAAAAAGTTTGAGAGGTGTAACAGGATGTAAACCTCGCAGTTGCACTATAAGATAAGGGTGGAAAGTGAGATGGAAGAAAGAGAATACGAACAGAGTTACAGTAAAAGGAATGAAATGGATTGCAGCTAGGGACCGTAGGAACGACGAAAAGAAACTTAAGTAATGCCTACAGTGCACAGCATGAGGTGCATCATCACGTTATGATAATTTATCTTTCTTCATTTTATTTATTTATGTTTTCAATTTACGTTGGTCTCCCCATTTTCAGTTGATTACAAAAGAAGAAGAAAGTTTTTTCCTTATTCGAAATTTAGTTTAGTTCCCAAAATATCTTTGGGGTACAGGTAAAGCTTCAGATTAAGACGGGTATTAAACGAAGTCTATATTTAATATTCAATTTATGAAAAAGGAATAAAAAACAACATGGAATGTAGAGTAATGTAACATAATGGATGACCTAAATGAGAGACGTCTAGGTATACAAAACGTAATCAGTAGTTTAACGGACTTACAATAATCACACAAGATTAAAACTTGAAAATGAGTGTTTGAGGCAATGTAAATGTATGGGAGTACACATAATTCAGTGCCGTGGTTATTTTGGTAAATAATGACAAAGTAATGATGCTAACGATGCCTGTCGTTATAAAATACGGTGACGATAAATCCCGAGGAATATTAAATATATAATGTTTGAATGTTTTGCTAAAACCGACAAAAAAAAGTAAAATAAGGTTATATTCGAATTATGATGATGAAGATGGCGATTATTATCATTATTATAATAATTATTCATAATGAACACTTATTCTCATAAAACACCAAAAAACTAAGCGATGAACGTTTTTAGCAAACTAGACTAAAACGCATTTGTTTTGTAATATGGTTCGTATGATGACGACGACGATAGTGATTATTATTATTATCGTTATTATTGATAATGAGCGCTTATTCTCATAAAACACCTAAAAAACTAAGACGTGTACGTTTTTAGCACACTAATTGTTATCATTATTCATAACGGGCACTTATTCTCATAAAGCAAATAAAAAACTAGACTAGAAGACATGTGTATTTTGATAGGAAAAAAACAGGAAAAACAGGAGTATAAAGCAATGTAAACATTTGTACTGTGAGAAAAAAAAATGTTCGTAAACGTTTGTCACATACAATGTGAGGGAAATGTTCGAGGTACGTTTCTCACTCAAAACGTTGGCCCTAGGACCTCGTTGTTAACCATGGCTCCTCGTCCCAGATCCCTCCACTTCAAACTATATTAGCGGTATTTATACTAAAAAAACTTCAAGCTATATTATCGTTATTTATACAAAAAAAAACTTCAAGCTATATTATCGTTATTGATACTAAAAAAAAACTTCAAGTTACATTATCGTTATTTATACTAAAAAACTGTCAAGCTATATTATCGTTACTCATACTAAAAAACTTCAAGCTATATTATCGTTACTCATACTAAAAAACTTCAAGCTATATTATCGTTATTTATACAAAAAAAAAACTTCAAGCTATATTATCGTTATTTATACAAAAAAAAAACTTCAAGCTACATTATCGTTATTTATACTAA
>NC_061087.1:97982165-98034665 GCF_015104395.2 Macrobrachium nipponense | reverse complement strand
GAGAGAGAGAGAGAAGAGAGAGAGAGAGAGAGAGAGAGAGAGAATATCCGCTTCTGATTTACGTCAAAGTACCGCGGACAGAAAATAGACTTATGGTTTATATTCACACAGCCTGGAACTCTGGAGATTAAAAGAATTTTTACGTTTTTCCAGAGACTAGAAATTGGAAGGAAAAAAAGATAGAAAAAAAAAATAACAAAAGAATAACTGCGGCGAAAAACAATCGTGTCTAGAGGAATCGTCGAAATAATATTTTCCTTTTTTTTTTATTTTTAGTCTCGTATATATTTTTCAGCAGGAACTGGAAAGGCTGCTGGTGCTGCTGCCGGGGGCAAAATCGGAGCCTGGAAATTCTGGAAAATCTGGAAAATGATTAGTGTTGGTGTATATGAGTTTCTGGCTGGGGACGTCGCGCGCAGATGAAATTTTGATGAGGGAGGGGGGAGGGAGAGGGGAAAGGGGAAAGGAAGGGAGGGGAGGGAGGGAGGGAACAGGTAGGGTGTGCCCTGGGGGTTTAGGAAGAGGAGGAGTCGGGGGAGGTGGAGATGTGGCATCCTCGGTGAGGGGAGAGAGAGAGAGAGAGAGAGAGACGGACAGGGGAGGGGAACAGCGATCTGTGAGGGGAAAGAGATAGAGGAAACAGGGCGTGTGAGTTTCCCCCGTCCCCTCTCCAGCCTTCTCCCCCAGGTGTGAAGGCCCCTTGTAATATTCAGTGAGGGTAAGTGTCCAGAGCCTGGGAACCTGGCGGTACTCGTTAACTTTGCATGGCCGGGGAGAGGGATTCCGTGTCGAGGCTTTATCGAGGTCCCCCCTGGGAGAGACTCCGTTAGAAAACGGGGTTCACCTACCTACCCCTCCCCGCACACAACCCCCAGCAACCCAAGGCCCCCCACCCCCTACCTATCCACAAACGGCCGACTATAACAACTCCTACCCATACCGATGGCAGTTTCCCCTCTCTCTCTCTGTCTTATTCTTCCGATAAATGCTTCTAGAAAGAGAGAGCAAAGGCGAGGATGGATGAATCAGGAAAATCAGGCAAAACTGGCAATAATAGAAGACGATGTTGACGGAAGAAAGGGAAAAAAACATGTAAGACGAAAAAGGCCACAAGATAAGGTGGAGAAAGGTAGGAAAATAAGAAAATATGGTAATAAACGAAAATGGTGGGGGAAATTTTTATTGTTGAAATATAGAAAGCATACATACATACACACATACATAATACACATATATATACTATATATATACATATATATACTACTACCACTAAGGTAAAAGTAAACGGATTTTAAAGGCCGGAAAATTGAAAAAAATAAAAAAAAATTCAAAAATGCAGTCTGACGAGAGATGTTGAAATTTGGAATTCTGTGAATTCCTCTGTTCTTCATTACCCATCTAACGAGGCCGTTTTCGAAAGCTGAATTTATCATCAGTGACAAAACCTTCCAATCTTTTCCTAGCAGAGGCGGCTTGACTGGATAAATCGTCTGTTCAAAGTTATCTACAGAAAATTCAAATTTGCCAGCTAGAATTATCCATGGCATCTATATGTAATTCTTCTTACATCTTTATTGGTTTATTGCTTAGAATTTTTTTTATTTATTTGTAACTTACATTTTTATTTATTTGTTACTTACATTTATATTTATTTATTATTTACATTTGTATTTATTTGTTACTTACGCTTTTATTTACTTATTACTTACATTTTTATTTGATTATTACTTACATTTCTATTTATATATTTATTTGTTAATTTATGCTTTTCAAATGACTGACCTGTTCTTTATGTATTTGCCATTGCCTTCTGTTACTTCTTTCGAATCGACGTTATTCTTTGGAAACCTGAATTTCAAATCTGGTCCATGTGGTCTTGTTCCGTATGAATAGGATTCACCTTCCGAATAATAATAATAATAATAATAATAATAATAATAATAATAATAATAATAATAATAATAATAATAATAATAATAATAATAATAATAGGTGACCCATTGATTAGCATCGTCAGTAATTCACCTGACTAAATGTTTTAATAACCGTGAGACTAAATAGCCTTAGATGTCTTCTCACTTGTACAGAATCCATCCTAGAGGCGTTTGAAGCAGGAAGGTATGCCCCTCTTTCTTCATTTTCCCTTTCTCTGTGTTGTTGATTACTCCCTCCCCCCCACCCCTTTCCCTTTCTCTTCTCTCTGCCTCTATCCCCCACCAAACCTTTTTCGCTTGACCTAGGCCAACCCACCTATCCAAATTCCTGGATGACGTAGGCAAAATAAAAGTGAGAGAAAAAAAATTTTCCTTCATCTCTCTCTGTCTCTCTTCATTAATCTAACGCAACTTTTCCTCTCTCACGCTTCCTGTTCGCTAGTACCATTGCCTTTTGTAGCTGGAAAAAATGCATATATATACGTGTATATATATTTTATATATATATATATACATATATATATATATATATATATACACATATATATACATATATATATATATATATATATATATATATATATATATATATATATATATATATATATAAACTTCCTTACATACATAAATATATATATAAAAATTAAACACAAAGAAAAAAACGAACCGAAAACACAAACGTGTTAAGTATACATGTCACTTCAAGAATTAAAAAACAGGAAATTTCGTTTGTTTCTTAACTAAATTGAAACAAACTTCCGCCATAAAATGTGGCGTTGCCAGCCACATTAATTTTTTTTTTCTGTACCTTATCATTACTTTATCATCATCATTTACACTTAATAATAAATGGGTTCCGCAACATACACTTACTGATATTCCTTAGTTTCTATGTAATTCAATTTAAAACCAGTTGCTGTATTTCAATAAAGTAAAGAGTAATCCTTAAGTAGGACTTTGTCTCGTCATCTAGACTCAAACATTCTCCACATTTCTCACCTTTCTCACCAGACGCCAGGTAGGCCTCCAGGCCTGTCAGTCGTCCTGCTTCAGGAACAGTCTCCATTCTTGGCGATCATCATAGAGCCTCATCTCATCAACTTCCCGCAAACTAGAGCCTCTCCTCTCTACTCCTCTCTCTATGTTTTGTAGCCATCTCATTTTTGGTCTTCCTACCGGTCTCCTTCCTTCCGGTGTCCATTCCAAAAACCTTATAGGATATCGCTCCTCCTCCATTCTTTTGGTGTGTCCAAACCATCTAAGCTGTCCTCTCTCCACAAAATCTAGTATCCCCTCCACTCCCAGTTCTCTTCTAATGTCTTCATTTCGTAGCCTATCTAGTCTTGTTACACCTTTTATGAGTCTTAGGGCTTTCATTTCAGCTGCTTGAAGTTGGCTTCTAGTTCTTGATGTTAATGTCCATGATTCATGGCCATAAGTCAATATTGGTCTTAAAATAGAGAGGTATATTATGGTTTTCACTTTGCGAGGTATATTTCTGTCTTTCATTAGTGGGTAGAGCAGATACAGATTGTTACTGAATTTCTGTATTCGGGTAGTTGTTTCCAGTTTTGAATCGTTTTGGTCACTAAACTCTACTCCTAAGTATTTGAAATTTCTACACTGTTTCAATGTCTGACCTTCTAATTCTACATCTACGTTACTTGGTGTTCGTGATAAGTGCATGATCTCTGTCTTATTCTTGTTGATCCGCATTCCATTAGCTGTTAAGATCGCGTTCCAGTTGTTGACGTTTTCTTGGAGAGATTCTGCGCTGAGGGCTATCATTGCATGGTCATCTGCATACATAAGGTTGATGGTCATATCTGCAGCTTCATCCTCACCTAGTTCCCTCATACATTTATCTAAGAACAATATAAAAAGAAGTGGCGAAAGGACGCTGCCCTGTCTTACTCCTGATTTTATTTCAAACCAGTCTTCATTCTCGTTGATTTGTTTTTACTCTGGATCTGATGTTTTGATAGGTGTTATAAATTGCTCTTATAAGTTTCTCAGGGATTCCATAGTAAGGGTCTTTAGGGCATCCCATATTTTCATTCTTGGTACTCTATCAAAAGCCTTTTCTAGATCTATAAAAGCAATATATCTATCCCTGTCCCATTCCCAGCTCTTCTCAAATATCATCTTGAGGGAGAAAATCATATCAGTTGTCCCTCTTCCTGGTCGAAAACCGTTTTGCCATTCACCCAGCTTTGGTTCAACATATCCTCTCAATCTAGTTTCAAGTATTCTTTCATATACTTTAAAAGCATGTGACATTAGGGATATTCCTCTATAATTGCTGCAATTTGTCTTGTCACCTTTCTTATAGATTGGGCATATTAGATCTCTTCTCCAGTCTTCAGGTGGCATTTGCCCATTCCAGAGTATGTCGATTAGCTCTAGTAGCCAGATGACTCCATCCTCCCCCATGTTTTTAAGGAGCTCTGCAGGTATTGTATCCACTCCAGGGGCCTTACCATTTCTCGTCCTCTTGAGAGCATTTTTTAACTCCAGTGTTGTTATGTCAGGTTCTGCATCCCCAACCACATCAAATTCTACATGCTCTTCAAGGTCATTGTTTCCGTTGTTTAGTAGTGTTTCAAAGTGATGTTTCCATCCTAATTCAATTTCTCGGGGTTCGGTTAAAATTGTCCCATCCATAGGGTCTTTGATTACATAAGAGGGTGGTTGGCTTCCCTTTCTATAGTTTTTGACAGTGCTATATATGAGTTTTCTGGTACCTTGGAGATCATTTCCCACCAGATCTTCTCCTATTCTTTCCCATGTTTTCTCTTTTTGTTTGAGCTTTTATTCTTTCCGTTTCTCTCGACGCTTCTTTATAGTTATTGTGATCTTCCAAATTCAAAGTTTTCATCCATTTTCTGAAGAGTTTCATTTTGTTTGCAACAGCGGCCTTTAGTGTGGGGGTCCACCAAGCAGTTTGTTTTTTCCTCCTACCTCGAACTCTTTTCTTTTGCACTGTATTATTAGCAGCACCCACTACAGCCATTCTAAAGTGTCTCCATTTTTCATTTGGGTCATTGCTATCCTGTTGCATTTGTTTAGCTCTACTTATTTCGTTTTGATATCTAACTAAGCACTCCTCTTCTCTCATATTCTCTAAAATAAATCTTTCTCTCACTTGGCTTTTAATTGGTTTGGGTTTTGTCATCTTTAATTTAATTAAGAGAAGCCTGTGATCTGAATCGAATGACACAGAGGGGATGCTTTTTACATCTCTGACCATATTTTTGTTATTTGTTATTGCCATATCAATCATTGATTTTTCAGTATATGCTCCTAAAGCCGAGTTCCATCGTACCACGTCCACTTGTGGCTGTCTCTATGATTATAGAAAGAGTTCATAATGGACATCTGGTTTAGTATGCAAAAATCAATTATGTTTTCTCCTTCTCTATTTCTGTCTCCAATGTCTAAATGGGCTGGTCCTAATATGCTCTCTATGCCTGTCCTGTCTTGCCCAATATGTCCATTCATATCTCCAATTATTAATGTATTCTCTACATATGGGACAGAATCTTTTACTTCTTGTAGATGTCTGTAGAATTCTTCCTTTTCTTCTTGAGGGCGGCCCTGCTGTGGTGCATACACCTGAATTATGCTGGCTTGAAATGTTCCTAACTTTAAGGAAATGCTAATAATCCTATCACATTTGAATTCTAGATGACTAATTTTTCCAGCTAGCTCTTCACTCACAATAAAACCTACTCCGTGTCGTGCGGTTCTTCCACCTTTGTAAAATAATTGGTAATTGTTATGCAATAATTTTTTTCCTTCTCCTGGTAAACGGGTTTCACACAGCCCCAAAATGTCTATTTTTCTTTCCTCCATCATCATGATTACCTCCTCCTCCTTACCTCTCAAAGTACTTAGATTAATTGTTCCTAATCTCAAAGATTTATTTCCCTGTCCATGTCCAATAACATTCCGAGTCAGGATGTGCCCGGGCATCCTTTGATCAATGGGTCTGTCCTGAAGTAAGTCGTGCGGTTCATGAGCAATTTATAGCAGCTCACCGGCTTGCTAGGCCTGTCGTGAGCCCTCAGAGCTGTTAATTTGTACCATCCATAAGCCTATTGCTTCCTAAAAGGTCACAGAGGTTCCAACATAACCCCCAAGCAGTCTTATGGTAGGTTTAAGCCACTGCACCTCTACAAGGTTACACAGCTCCTTATCCCAATGTATGCTGGCCTTGGGACCGCATTAACGAATTCTAATTTCTTCCGTAGTTTGTGAGTTATCAACTGAATCTTAAAAGCATTAACCACTGGCAATTTGCCTCGTAAATCTATACGTTCAGTCCCAAAATGTCAAAAGCAGATTAAATGAAAAATAACGACAACTTTACATCATCTGGTACAATAATCTGACTGGCTGTCTATGAATATCACAATCAATGTGTGTGTGTATATATATATATATATATATGCACGTGCTCTATATAACGTATACTTTGCACGTCAAAATGCACGTATACGTACTTAACTCCGATCCTGCACCTGCCGTAGCTTACGTCTACAAAAGGGCACCAAGTAGCCTAGTGTATAAAGTGTACGTGAACAGGTAGAAGCATGTGAGGAGGGGGTGGGGGGTGTTAGTATGCGGGAGCAGTGTTGAGAGAGAGAGAGAGAGAGGTATATAATACAATGGCTTTAGTTCGTTGGCTACTGCTGTGTCATCAAGTATTCTTTGAGAGGACCTGCCTCTCTCTCTCTCTCTCTCTCGTCTTCGGAAAGCCGGTGATCTGTCAGCCAGGAATGACCCTCCGATTTGCCAATAAAGGCAAGCTGCTGCTGGAAATCCGGGGTGACGTGGGAGCCAGATTGCCACATGTATCGGCCGGACGAATCGGCGTCATCGACTAGGAAAGGAAAATTCCCAAAACCAGATTGTCCTTCCTGTCGTTGCTGTTGGTCATTGCACTTCTATTCTTTTTAAGCTTTATCTTTTATTTGTATATTTCCTTAGGCCGAATGTCAATATCGTCTATATTTGGAGTTTAATATTTTTATTTTTTCTATTTTGCTTAGGCCTAGTATCAATGTCGTCTATGTATTGGATTTAATATTATTTTTTTCTATTTTGCTTAGGCCCAATATCAATAACGTTTATGTATGGAGTTTAATATTTTTTTTTAATTCTGCCCTATTATCAATATGGTCTATCTTTGGAGTTTAATTTTTTTTTCAATTCTGCTTAGGCCTAATAACATCGTCTATGTTTGGAGTTTTATATTTTTATTTTTTCTATTTTGCTTAGGCCTAATATCAACATCGTATATGTTTGAAGTTCAATATTTTTATTTGTTTGTTTTGCTTAGGCCAAATATCAATATCGTCTACGTTTGGAGTTTAATATTATTGTTTTTTTATCAATTCTGCTTAGGCTTAATATTAATATGTCTATGTTTGGAGTTTAATATTTTTTTTTTCAATTCTGCTTAGGCCTAATATCAATATCGTATATGTTTGGTGTTTAGTATTTTCAAATTTTCATTTTTTCTCAGGCCTAATATGAATATCGTCTATGTTTGGATATCAAAATTGGGTGATGAGTAAAATGATTTAGCTGAAGCTGGCTTTCTCGTAGGCCTAATATAATAAAATCAACGTGTAAACAATGCTTAAGCCTGATATTATTATAGAGTATGTTTGGAGATCTAAACTGGTTTACCCGTTAATTTACCTTTCTCATAGGCCTATAAATCCTAAAGCTAACGTGTAAACCATAATTGATCAGAACAACACCTCAACAACCGATGCATTTGTACTCCACAAAGTTTCTTATGTGTATACAAAAGGCATCGACACAAGGACGAACAAACGCAAACGCATACACACACACATACGTCAACTGAATATAACTCGTCGATATGGATATACCTCGTACGTACCACACATGAATAAGAGCACGCAAAACATACACAAAGATTCCAACACATATGTGGACATTTCCACACAATACGAGTTTATGGTTGTGTACAATATATCCACAAACAGATAATCTCAGACAATTCACACACACACAAAAAATGCACAAAACTTCCACAACATTTGCTACTATACATACATTGTAGTCGCATCAATAGCATGTTGTACCGTACACTGCACTACCATTCACCTCTACCTTTCACATGCTCTAATGTTTCGTGGATATTAAGGTTGTTACTCTCCAATAATAACCATTCCACACCCTTCATCCAGACCTCTCTATTCTCCTTCCTCTGAGCACTTTTGAATGATATCACCCTTTCACTAACCTATCGTCCCAGCATCCACTGTTTTACTATTTAACATCCTAGCACTACCCATATAAATCTACTGCTTCCATTCATCCACCTCCCATATTATCAGTTGTTGCTCAATCTTTTCCTAGTCCCCTTAGGGAAGTAGTGCCGTCAGTGCACCTGCCTCGGTACACTGTAAGCGTTAATTCAGGATCTACAGCGTCCCTTCGCAGCCTGACTGCAACGCCTTTCATTCTCTTCACTGTACCTCCGTTCATTTTCTCTTTCTTCCAACTTTCCTCAACGCTCTCCTAAAGGGCCCCATGAACTAGACGATTGTCTGTATCGTTTGCAAAAACATTGTGTATGGGCTTGTCTGAGTGCAAAAGTGAGCGGAGTTTCGGGTCTGAACGATCCCGGCGGGAATCTTTCACGACCAGGTTGCTGGTTTGCGACTTAATGTCTGTCATACCTAGGTCGTGCAATGTATGTGTTTGTCTGCCGATATAACGCTATCGCGCGCGTTTCTTCTAGAGATGATGTCATGTCTTCTCGCGACAAAATCTTTGTATAGACTGAAAACGGTGCGGTGATCGTTCATACTGTCTGAATAGTGTGTGTCTGTGTGTGCGTCGATAACTGACAATCGTTCGGACAGTCGTTCATACAATCGTTCAGTGTATGGGGGCCTTAAGAGTTGTTTAATAGTGCAACTGCTTTGAGGTTTTCCTCCTGTTACACCTTTAAAACTCTTTTTACTCAAATGTCCCGTTCAACGCTGAATAACCTCATAGGTCCCCAGTGCTTGGCCTTTGGCCTAAATTTCATATTCCATTCCATTTCATTCCATCGATTTTCCTGATGTCCATTTGCCATCAAAACCTTCCTCTTTGTCCCATTAACCAAACTTTCTCCCCTTTTATACACTTCCAGGTTTTATCACTATTTCCTGCAGTTTCTCTTACCCATCCCCAACCGGTTCTCGATTATCTACCAAGACCAGCCATTCCGAAGTCCAGTTTCATACCAATTTCTTATTCTGCGACTTCACATATTTACTCATTGTCCTTTCATTAAATTTTCTCATGGAAATCAGAAAGAGAGAGACAAATATACGCTTTTTGTGTGGGAAGGGGAAGGGAGGGCGGGGGGGGGGGGGAAGAGGTGGGGGGGTATGGCGGCTAATGACCGGTTCCACTACCAACAGGTTGACTGCCTCCGCTTTATTTTACCAAACGATCTATGGGGCTGTTATAGCGGCCGTTTGAGACAAACCTCGCTGTTTTTAAATTCAAAAACCTTTTCATCTGCGGATGATTGTGATTTTGGCGGGCGCCTGTGGACACCAGAGGAGTTGGAAACAGATATCCCCTCTACGTTACATAGTTGGAAAGCCCAGACCTACTTCAGATGAGAACTAAGATGCCGGATGGTGAACAGTGGAGATTTGTGGGAAGCCTCAAGGGTGGCAGAATTTAGCAGAGGCCCTTTGCGTTGGAGCCGCTAAGTTTCAAACCCGGATCAAAATAACATTTAGGCCTATCACTACTGAAGGAGTGGCTCTAAAGCCCGCCACTAACTCTTAATTACGCTTGCGCAGTTTTAACTGCACAGTTGGACTGTGCAGTTATAACTGAACGTTAGGCCGGCCACACACGTGCAGTTGTAACTGCCCATTTCGTCAGTTCAACAAAACTGTACAGTTAAACTGAGACAAATGCAGTGTTCCACATTTTTAAGTGAAAGGAGTAACTGAACTGAGCGTGTGTGGGGATTCGTAACTGTGCAGTTCTCAACTTCTCATTTCTACAGGTGGTAGCGGTGAGTGCAGTTTGTTGACATGGCACGTAAACAAAACGAAGGGATTGTTGAATTCATTGAACTCTATCGATCTGAACCTTGAGCAATTAATTGAGAAAATCAATTGGTTCTTCACTTAATTCCTTTAATAATTTAATATCAGAACATTGAATTCGCCTTTTTGCACCACTGTTTACGCTTTTTAGTTTTCTTTTTTCTATTTGTTGTAGCATTATAAAGAATACACCGAGAGCGGCAAGATCGTACTCCTCGGAATCCATGGTAAAAACTGAGGGATTGAACTGTGTTTGTGTGTGTGTGCATTTCATTTCTAACTGACGTCAGTTTAAACCGTGTCAGTTAAAAATGAACAGTCATAACTGTCAGTTAAAACTGCACGTGTGTGGCCGGCTTTAGAGTGGACAACCTGCAGTTTTTCTGGCCTGCGCAGGCGGCCTGGGCAGATAGCTCATCTAAATCGATTAACCTCAGTCCAAACGGCTGCGCATGCGCATTGCAACTTTAATGTAGCGGACAGTTAACATGTACTAATTAAGAACATTGAGATGGGTTTTATTAAATTGAAAAGTGTTCATACCTAAATTGATGTTATATTGGATTTATTTGTTTTTAATAAATGATACGGAAGTCAGAAAATTAATATATATTTATAATTTTGCCCTTTCTCCACGGGAAAAACAATAGTTTATCTGGAAGGCTGAAAGTGGTAGCATCATTCCTGAATGTCTTGTAGATTTCATCGAAACCTTCTATATGAATAAGACTTTGCTTTGACAAGCCAAATCCAAAGGCTATTATAACAGATTAAGCCTATGTATGTTTATTCGTAGTTATAAACCAAAAAAGCAAACGTAATTTTCTACCGACCCCCTAAAGACAAGACCAGAGACACACCCAACAATAAAATAAAAATTCCCCACCTGGAGACGATTAAGAGAGTAACTCACACCCTTGGGAAATCCAACCCTTTTGCATTTACCTACCCAAATACCTTAGCCAAATCCCTGATTAACGTCCAACAAAAGACATCGCCCAAAGACTCGGGGGTATATGAGATCCCATGCCAGGACTGTGACCAATCTTACATCGGATTTACAGGTAAATCACTTCCCCAGAGATTAATACAACACAAACGGTCAGTTAGGTATGGACAACAGAACTCGGCTATTTTCAATCATATAAATGAACATAACCATAGAATAAACTGGAATATGTCACGTGTAATTTATAGCAGCAACTGCCGGTACAAGAGTCAAATGATGGAATCGGCCTTAATAAAAGAGAAGCAGGTAAAAAAAAAAAAAAGAGAAGCAGGTAATGAACATCTCAAAAGGGAATTGGACATCAGACATCGTCGACGCAGTGTTCATTCAACCAACGCTTAAGAAGATTAAAGGAAGATTATCAGCGGGGGTGACCTAAATTGGCTTACTTGTGGACGAATCTCTTGGTATAAATACCACCTTTTCTGTAAACTTTTCTCATTCATATACCTGAAGAGAGAGACAGCAGTCTCTGAAATATAGTACTTTTCTCTCTACATTTTGGTGTTTTTATGGGCTCCTTTTATTAGATGGAATTCTGTTGTTACAGAACACCTTTACCAGTCATATATATATATATATATATATATATATATATATATATATATTATATATATATATACATATATATAATTATATATATATATATATATATATATATATATATATATATATATATATATATATATATATTAACTGTAGTCACTAACAATGGCGATCTCCCCGCCTATATAGCGACCATTTCGAAACACTCGGTCTAGCACACAGTACTGTACTGTAATGACCATACACGACAACATTGTTTCTCCTTGTTGAATTATTATAAGAAAATGTTATGATCACTGGAAAGTTAATTGGTCACAAGAAAATCAATCATTACTGTACAATACAACTGGAAATGTTATTGAACGGTCAGTAACCTACATGAATATAAGAAAATCACTATTTATATCTTCTTTAGCATAATTTGTTTTATTCGTGTCGAACAATCAATAGTCAAAACGCATGCTAATAAACAATTTTAAATTTTCCGGGTAACAAAAACTAAAGTTAAATTGTTGGTTAACGTTAAACCACTTATCTACGTACAAACAAATAAGTAATTTATATATTCTCTTTTAACACAAAAGCAACACACACTATAATATATATATTATATATATATATATATATATATATATATATATATATATTACGATATTATTATAATAAGACTACTCTGTTGTACCTACGCCATCTAGCCATCGCTGAAGATCTCCTAGCGCCATCTAACTGTTGCTAAACAAGCAAATATTGTAAATATTGCATATGTAAAATCCATGATAGGTAATTTAAGTTAACTTGTATTCTGAATTTTCTGACTAGAGCAGTCTGGTTTACCCAACCAAAGTATAAAGTTTATTAATTTTATATTTAGTGTTAGGAGCTGTTTTATAAATATCAAAATATTCATTCTTGAGTGTCTTTTCCATTGGTGTTGCATCATTTATCTGAATAACAAGGAATTAAGAACAGAAGTGACAGTAAGAGAAGGGCCATTGAGGGTACAGTTCACATTCCTCGGAAGAGCGTTTTAAATCTGGAAATGGGAATATGAGGAACGTGACAGTGGGGGCCTGTCCGGGATCTGTGCTAATGGTGATCCATTGTGACTGGAAGTGATATTGGATTGTCTAAGTGCCCAATTATTAATAAGTTTATTGTAATTTGTTTTGTGCTGTGAAGAACATTAAAACATAATCAGGTATTTAAGCTGTGCTAAATATCTCAAGTGTACACTAGAATACTAGAGAGATACGAACCCATTTAAGTATTATCTTTTATGAGGAACCACGGCTTCTTTTGGCCATCCTAGTATTGTTCTGGGTCACTTCCACAGGCTTTTGAAAGCCATAAAGGCAAACCAGCCTTCATTTCTCGTGATATTTAGGGAAGTTCTTCACTAGGGAGTAGCTAACCCTTATCAAATTTCCTAGTAGATATCATACATCTATAATTTCATTAGTTACTTAATCATACTGTTGAATGTTTACATACTGTTGAATGTTTGCATTGTTGATTGTGTATATTAAACTGTTTTTGTTACATAAGTGTTTAGAGAATAGGTATTAATTTTAATTGCCAATGTGTCATTTAACGCTGAAGACTTTGCAGCAGACCCTAAAGAACATTTAGGATCATTAAAGTATGCTAAAAAGGCAGAGCTACTGGTACTTGCGACAGATCATGATGTTGCTGTTCCTGCAGGTGCAGTTAAGAAGGAGATTCTTTGACTTATATTGACGATGTTAGTTGATAAGGATTATATATCTGATGAAGAAGCCAAAAAGGTATGGCCTTTAGCATTAGAGAAAGCTCCTCAACCCACCGTTGAAACATTAAAGTTAATGATTTAGTTAGAGAAAGCAAAGGCTGAAGCTGAAATGGCTAAAGAAAGAGCTTCACTAGAGTTGCTGAAAGAAAGAGAGAGAACAAAAGTTGAAGTCGAAAAGATTTGCCTAGAAAGCTTAAGACATGCAGAACAGATTCGTCTTGAGAATTTAAAAATTGAGAAAGAAATTGATAATAAGAAACTGGAACTAGAATGACAATTGGTAGAAATAAGGTTAAGTGAACGGAAAGCAGAGAAAGATTTTCCAGAGCCATTTGACTTGGTTAAAGCGAGGAAATTGATTCCAATCTTTAATGAACAAGACCCAGAGAACTTCTTTTCCATTTTTTAAAATACCGCAACTTCATTGAAATGGCCTAAGACTGAATGGGTGTTACTAATTAGGACTTCCTTTAAAGGTAAGGCAGCTTCTATTTGTGCTGGAATGATTACGGAAAGAAATTATGAAACCTTAAAGAAAAAAGTGTTAGATGCATACAGTATTACTCCAGAGGATAATTATAGGCAAAACTTCAGAAATTCAAGTAAAGGAGTTGGGCAAACTTTCTTGGAATTTTTTACTTTAAAAGTTAAAGTTTCAGAAATGGATTGATAAAGAAAACGTAACTTCCTTTGAAAATCTTAAAGAACTAATTGTTTTGGAAGAGTTTCTTCGGAAAATTCCAGCTAACATATTAAAGTACATTAAAGAACGACAAGAAAAGGATCCTAAGAAAGCAGCAATATTGGCAGATGAGTATTTCCTTATTCACAAGACAAAAAGGGTAAATACGATCTCTGGTCAGTCTAATAAAGATAATGTAGAGATTTACTGTATTTTTTGCAGGACTACAGGTCATTTGATCCACGACTGTGATAAACCTCAATGCAGAGTGGCTCAATCTTGGCAGAAAGCAAAAGCTTTAGAGAATTCTCCTCTCAAACAAACTTCTCCAAATCCAGGACCACAGGCCTCTAGCACAATTTCGCATGGAGGTAAGAAAGTTATGCATTGTGTAGAAATTGAGAGATTTTGATATCTTTAAATGCAAAGGAATGATTGGGGACGAAACAGTTATTATGTTGCGTGATACTGCATCATCACAAACTTTCATCAGCCCAAAACTTCAACGATTAGCAAAGGCTACAGGCAGGTATGTAGCAGTCTCAGATTTGACACATGAAGCGGTATTTCCATTGGTAACTATTCAAATGAAATTTCCTTATTATGACGGATCAGTAGAAGTGGCATTAAATGAAAAGTAATTTCCATGCAGGGATATTGATGTGTTGATTGGCAATGACTTGGCCCATGGAAAAGTTTTTAGCATTTACTAATCACCTCTCATGAGGTTAATAAAGAACAATGTCAGCTTGTAACCAGGTCTACAGGCAAAACTACTACTTCTAATATCCCGACCTTAACTTTTCAAATTCTGTTAATACAGGTTGAAAATGCCATTAAACTACTGGATGCCAATCCTAATAAATTTGCTGATAACCAACTTAATGATGAATTATTACTGTCA
The DNA here is from genome assembly GCF_015104395.2 of Macrobrachium nipponense. Classification (NCBI taxonomy): domain Eukaryota; kingdom Metazoa; phylum Arthropoda; class Malacostraca; order Decapoda; family Palaemonidae; genus Macrobrachium; species Macrobrachium nipponense. Next base: position 98,019,717 of record NC_061087.1, on the reverse strand, counting down.
TTATTTGGGAAGGTTATCGACCAGCCAGAGAAGGATCAGAAGTCTCCTTTGTACTTTTATAAAGAAAGAGGGATTCTTCTAAGACATTTTCGTTCTCCCAAACTGCATTATGAAGATGATTGGGGGGACAAACATCAACTCGTTGTTCCAAAGTCGCACCGTGAAGCCCTTCTAGAGATTGCACACTCAGCGGATAGTCACTTGGGAATCACCAAAACTTATCAACGATTGGCAGAAGATTTTTATTGATTAGGTATGGAAAAAGATGTAAGAAACTTTGTGAATGCTTGCTCAACGTGTCAACTGGTAGGTAAACCAAGTCAGTCTGTTCCTCCTACACCATTAATACCAGTTACTGTACCAAAGGTTCCTTTTGATAAAGTAATTATAGACTGTGTAGGACCCTTAAATAGAACAAGTAAAGGTAATGAGTATATTTGTCTATACTATGTCCCACTACTAGATTCCCTATTGCAATTCCAGTACGTAATATAGCAGCAAAAACTATGGTGAAACAATTGTTATACGTTTTTACTGTCTTTGGTTTTCCAACTGAGATACAGTGTGATTGCGGAACAAATTTTACCAGTAAGGTTTTTAGAGCAGCTATTTAAGATTAATCATGTTCTGGCCTCAGCTTATCATCCTCATACAAATGGAGCCCTAGAGCATTTTCATCAGACAATGAAAGCTTTAATCAGGAAATATATCTTCGAAACGGAAAAGGACTGGGATGAAGATTTAGACCTATTAATGTATGTACTGAGCAGTGCTCGCAATGAATCTACTAATAGCAGTGCTTTTAATCTACAAAACACACAGGAAGGTATGAAACCTGTATGACAAGAAAGCTAAGGTAAGAAGTTTTAATGTTGGTGATGAGGTAGTAGTATATCATCCCATACCTGGTAATTCCTTACATGAGAAATTCATGGGACCATACGCAATTACTGAACGAATTTCTAAAGTTAACTACATCATTAAAACTCCTGATAAAAGACAATCTTCTCGGGTAGTCTACATAAATCTTCTGAAACCTTATGTAATATCACCAACCATCAAAGAAAGTATGTAACCTTGCCGTTGTACAATTAACCTGTTGTTGAATCTGATAATGATCCTATTGCAGAACAGTCCTTATCGGATGAAATTGTGATGTCTTGGAAGGATTCAGAGAACTCTCAAATCCTACAGTCCCTTCCTTCCTACCTGGATCTTGAGGCAGATGACAAAAAGAAACAAATGGTGGAACTTATTCAGCAATATAAAGATCTGTGTTCGGATACTCCTGGAAAATGTACAATTGGGAAACATAATGTTGCTATTCAGACTGATGTACAACCAATACGACAATCCTACTACAGAGTTTCTAAGGCCATACTTCATTTCAAACCATACATCGAAGGACAGAAAGAAACTATAATATTTTCTTATCATTTACCACTTTGTTTCTTACAAAAAGCTAGGCTGTCCAATCTAAAATTGCTTAGATGGTCATATATTCTTTCTTCAGCAAATGTAAAAGTAGTGAGAATAACTGGTACAGCTAATACTATTGCCGATGCCATGTCTCGAATGAAGGAGAATAAAATATGAAAGTATAAACTCAAATGGCTAATTAATTGTAAATTTTTCCAACAGATAAGCAGTCTCTAACCTAGGGGGAATATTACGACATTATAATAAGACTACTTCTCTCTTGTACCAGCGCCATCTAGCCATCACTAAGATCACCTAGCGCCATCTAACAAATGCTAAACAAGCAAATATTGTAAATATTGTATATGTAAAATCCATGATAGGTAATTTAAGTTAACTTGTATTCTGAATTTTCTGACTAGAGCAGTCTGGTTTACCCAACCAAAGTATAAAGTTTATTAATTTTATATTTAGTGTTAGGAGCTGTTTTATAAATCGTTGGTGTTGCATCATTTATCTGAATAATAAGAAATTAAGAACAGAAGTGACAGTAAGAGAAGGGCCATTGAGGGTACAGTTCACATTCCCCGGAAGTGTGTTTTAAATCTGGAAATGGGAATATGAGGAACGTGACAATATATGTATGTATATATATATATATATATTATATATATTAGTTATATATAATATAATAATAATATATATTATATAATAATTTATACATATACATATACTATACTATATCTGATAATACATATATACATATATACTATATATATATATATCTATATATATATATATATATAATATAGATATATAAAGATATATAATATATACATATACATATACATATACAATAATAGCCGATCTATACATAATTAGTACATAGAGACCAGTACATATAAGCATAGACATATATCCATAAATAGATATATATATATATATATATGATATATACATATATATATCATATAGATATATGTATACATAATATAATATATATATATATATTATTATTAAATATATATATATATATAATATATATCACATACATACAACTATAGTCCTCATGCATCACCGTTAGCCTAAAGGTTTAAAACAAGACCATTGTGCCACATCTATCTACCGCCAAGCATATTAAATAGCAGGCAAGAAGTAAGCATCACTGTGAAGGCGCTATCAATTCATTTAAAAATCTTCATTTTCTTTAGCATCTTTAACTACTCTGGTATTTTCGGAAACATTGATTAGCGAACATTTTTAAAATTTGTTCAGAAAAAAATTATTTTATTTTCCCGCCATGCTTGGTGTCTTTTCAACAAACCGACGATAGAAAAGGCTGGCAATGACATTTCTTTCTATTCTAAGGCTTTGGAACGATACGTAGAGATAATTGTAAAATAAGCACTTAACTGAAATAAAATTGTTCATAAATAAAGGTCAAAACAACAAAAATTCTTTCAGAATCTACAAGCATAAGCCTAGCGTTTGATTTGCCAAGATCCTTGTCCTTGCTATTGAACATGTAGATGAAGTAGGAAGCATGTCCATTCATATAGGCTATCACTTCCGTTGCACTTTGGCTCGATAATTTTTACTATAGAGAAATACTCATATATATTCGAAATTCGATAATTTTTACTATAGAGAAATACTCATATATATTCGAAATTAAGTTTTAATACTCAGAATGAGGCTTAAATGAAATAGCTAATTACAAATGAGTCGTTTGAGGATATAGGTCTAGCCTAGGCTACCATTTTTTTTTTTTTTTTTTTTTGCTTTCACCAATCTATGAGACATCTCGTTTAAAATTAAACCACAAATTAAATCAGGATTTGTTACATATATAAAAATACAGCTATTATTGGTATGAAATAACCAACACATTGTGACGGTTCTTACACGCAAAGGATTTTTAATGACTAACAAAATACAACAGGTATATTTGTGCATCACAGTAACGTTTACAAGACGAAACTTGTTAGTAATCAGTAACAGTTAGGCCTATTTACTACTATGTGAGTAGTTTTAATAACGAATGTGGCATGGGTAAGACTCATGATGTTCTGATATCAAAATTTAAATCGTCACCGAAAAAACCACAATATGCTGAAAATATGAGACATTTTTAGCAGAGCTTATCTACTCCTAAAAAGACAATTAGGCCTAACTGACTAGCCAAAAAAAAAATGGATAGACAAAATTCAGTATGCTTTGCTTACCTTTGAATATATTATTCCATTTTCTCTTCAGAGATTCCTGTGCCCATTTCTTCATGCTTACCGTACTATTATGAAGGTAATGAATGAAAAAAATCGTAAAGACACTAAACACTCGTAGTATACAGGTAATATCTTCGGCTATTATTGACAGTGTGCATTTAACATATTTATTATGGTTTATTTTTGCAAAAACAATATAGCCGCCTTGTTGTCATCCTTCTTCAGTACACATAGGCACCGCAATAGCCCAGTTTCACAGCCCATATTGACATATGTCTGGTGTTCACCTACATCCGCTATGGGTCACCCATCACCATGATCCAAAACTTCGGCGGGTTTAGTAAGCAGTCTCTCTGTTACAGGGCTGCTCATGAAGCAAGAGCCCGTGCCGGCATTCGCTGGCTCAATCTAAAATAACAACATTGTTACGGGTATACCAGCTTACTCTACATCAGTAACAAGAAACGGGATCGCCTGATCAGGTTGTCTCGGAAGTAAACCTCACTTTCTATGGTGTTCTCCGACCAAAAGTAGGCGGAGTCCGTCAGCTTCTCCGACCAACTCGCAACCGTTAGTGGCTTCCGTTTCAGTTCAGGTGGTCCGAAGCCTCCACACCTATAGGGGCACGCCGCACACGGTCAAAAGGTTTGCCAACACGTGTTTGAAGTGAATCTGTACGTACTGTGTGAACGGGGTATTTGGCTGGCCAACGCCGTTGACAAACGGTTTGAAGGAAGTCCAGCTCGGCCTGACTTTTGTGGGCGGGGCTTCAAGTTATCCCCAAACAAGTACTTTACTCGCGTCAACGATGGGAGGTATTTCAAACCTCATAAACCATTTGGATCTTGACTTAAGAAGACTGTCTATATTTCCCGTCTCAGGCATGAAAATCAGGAAAATAAAGGAAAGAGGAATGTGATGAAAGTGTTTACCCTCAGATACAGAGAACTTACAGTTTTATACCGAATTAAATCTAAAGACTATGCCAGTAAGCTATCTAGAAACAAGGGGTTATCTGCTCTTCAGGATATACTAAAGAAACTTGAACCTAGCTGCTCACGGGGCAACCTTCATTCTCATGTTTGTGTCCTTGTTGTACTTAATAAAAGGATTGATAGGCCGCAACAGATCTGAATACGCCATCCTGTGACTGTGATCTCAAATCAACAAGTGGGTTTGCATGAAGATTGAAGAATTTTGGTCTCATCTTCTAACAACCAATCTTTTCACTTTGATCGTTTTTTGTTCCTTTTCCTTGGTGCCACCGGTAAACCAATAGCGATAACTGCACGACTCGTACTGAAGTTGGATGTAAATTTGATTTGACCGTGAGACACCTATTCAAATCTATTTACAAACAACTTGGGCAAACCGGTTGGACAAACAGTTTGACCGTGTAGATGGCCCTGTACCGTGTTCAAGATTTACTTGTTTCAACTAGACGCTGACAGGGAAATGTCGACAGCTACGTTGGCAGATAAGGAATTCTGGGAAGTGTTTATTGAACTTCATAAGAAACATCCTTGTCTTTGGAGAATGAATTAAGTGCAAGGAGTATTCCAATAGAGGAAAGCAGAATGAGGCGTATGATAAATTAGCAAAAAAAATATCGAAGGATGCAATACACACACACACACACACACACATATATATATATATATATATATATATATATATATATATATATATATATATACATACATACATACACACACATGTATTTATGTATATATATATATATATATATATATATATATATATATATATATATATATATGTATGTATGTATATATATATATACATACATACACACACACACATATATATATATTATATATATATATGTGTGTGTGTGTATGTACTATGTATTAGTACTAATGTTTAAATTACATAGTTTTTTTTTTCTTGACATAAAATAGAAGTACAAGATAACGTTTTCAATAATTCATTTTACTTGCATATATTGAAAATTCTGTATACAAGAGTTGATGAATTGCACTCAACCTTAGCTAAAAGAAAAGTAGGTTGAAAGGGTAGTCTTCTTTAACGGACCCTAGACCCACTGCATAATAGACTATACTGTATACCATTGGATCTATACAGAAATGCTGTGTATGCAATACAGTTACGTTCTTACCTTCATAAACTGCAAAACTTGAATAACTGCTTATCGCGTTTCTTGGATTATATGCCCCAGGGCTAATAACCTTTCATGCGGCCGGTGATGTTGGTTGCCTGATACAAGTATGTGTGTTTTTCTGTAAAATGGAGACCAATAAATAGTAATTTCATGCAGGCCTGTTCGTTCCTTCTCAGGAAACCAAACCAGTCTTCGGGATTAAGCTTCAATTCATTCAGTAAACAATCGTGGGAGAATTCATTTCTTCTCCAACCAGAGTTTAAACCATGCTTTCCTTTCGCACTGGACTGATCTACAGGTCGTATAGCTCGTGCCAGCACAAGGCTTAATCTCAGACAACAACTTAAGCGCAGTTCACGCAATCATTTTTGAATGACATTCACAGGACTGACAGTATTCGAAGCCTTTTATTCCCAAGAACACGCAATCATTGTGGAGTACCATTACCATTCCTATCATCAGTCAACTCCAAGTCACCGTGACAGCGCAAGGTTGTCTTGCGTGAACTCGGACAGTTGAAAGAAAGGTCGACTCTGGGCAGAATGAATCACCAAAACTATAAATATTGCCTGCAGTTTCTGCAAACAGTGTCACCGTAGGGGGTCATTGTGTGCATAAAGAATCTCCACTGTTATTTTCCTTATGTACTGCTCTTGAAAGTCTAGGCCTAGTCCCCCACTGGAATGGTTGGTTTTGCACATAACTGTCATTTTTGGATCGAGGTTCGACCATAGAGCATCAACAACATTTTGAAATCCACCATTTACGGTGACTGACATTCTATCATTCCGCTGTTCACACAGTCAGTCAGGATAATATCCACGGAGATACTGACATTTCAAATGATCGTGTGAACCCGGTTTTAGTCTCATAACTTCTCCATGCATCTTGTATTGGTTATGCAGTTTTCCCTTATGTTTTTCTCTTTAGCTTACTTCTGTCTGTTAGCATTCTCCCTATCTCCTTACGATCCCCTCGCGGGCATTGCCGTCAGTGCACCTCGCGTGATGCGTTGTAGGCAATATTAAGCACGCTTTTTTTTTCAGTTAACCTCCATTGCGTTTCCTTTCTTCAGTCATATTGTCCAACCACTCTGACACCTTTTCACTGTCTAAAGCAAGACTAAACGTGCCCAAGTTGGCCTATGATTGGCTTCATGGCCGAATTTTCTCAAATCAGTCTTGTTAATTTATTCTCGTTGCCTGATGACCCACATGATCGATTAAGGAAAACTAAAAAAATAAGACTAAATGATGAGGATAGACTTAATGATACTACTACTACTACTACTACTACTACTACTACTACTACTACTACTACTACTACTAATAATAATAATAATATAATAATAATAATAATAATAATACTTTATTAAAAGTAATGGCTACTTCAGCAGCGTTACACTTGTAGAGATTCTTCTCTATTTTCCGAATAGCGGCTTTTTCCATGCTACTTTAGACAGGCTAGTAGAGCGCCTATGGAGGTCATGATAACGCTTGACTAAGGATGATTAATACGCTGAGGATGTTCCATAATTGGAACTCCCAAAGTTCAAGCGAGGATGCAACGCATTACTATTACACCCTAAAACATTTCTCCTTGTATTTTAATAGCTAAAGACATTTTTATATATTCATCTATAAATTCGTTAAGATATTTTTTCATTTATAATAACGGATCTCTTGACGTCACAGCAGACGAGCACCTGATAAGCCGTTGCCATCTTTTAGGTCAAACATTTTAAACAGAGGAAATATAAAATTTCCTTATTCAAAGGAATTACGAACCACATCACGAAGAATGGCAAGCTAGAACAATTCACAAACAGAAGAATGATTGCATTTAGTCTCTTGAGCCTGCAGTGCGTGAAAGATATTTATATAATAATAAAACGAAACTTCTAAATAACAAAGGGATAGTTGCCTTCGTTACACTTTGAGATGCAATTTCTAAATAAATATCCATATGGAACAACTCACCAAAGGGTCCACTGACTCGAAATTCAAGCTTCCAAAGAAAGTGATGCTCATGTGAAGGAAGTAATAGAAGGCAACAGGAAATATAGATAATTTTCGATCCAGAATGAAGTCGGCCATGTTGTAGGTCAGCTGTGTTGAGCAGAATACGAGTTTAGACATATGAAATATCGTAGTTCATGTGAATGTCAATACTGAAGAAATCGAATAGGCGAAATGTTGCACTGTTTTTTTTTTTTTTTTTTTTTTTTTTTTTTTTTGAGCGACACGGTGACACTTTTAAGAGACTGATGTCAAGCGATTTTTTAAACTTTCATTTCTTGTCGTTGTGTGCATTTGAGACTTCGTTCTCAATTGTTTAAAAGTTAGTTTCAGTTTGTAAGTTGTCGGTTGGCGCGAGTTTGCTTCTCAGTTCATGTATTTTGTTAAATTTACATAGTTTAATTTCAGGCCAGATCATCATAATCCCACCCCATCCAGGGACAAAGAACCTACCCAGTCGGTGGGGAAAGTTCCGGCAACACTAGCCATTTTTGGCACTTCTGATATCTAATATCAATTTCAACAAATAATAATTCGCTATCCATTACTTTAAGTTTTCAACATTTGACAAAAATAACTTCCTAGCGGCTCTAAATCATCTACCATTTGACAGAGAACACAGTGGCTGGTAATGAATTGCTTTGTGAAATATTTGTGCCCTAGGTTTCTTTAATTATCCACCATTATCGTCAATAACACTCGTCGCTAATGAAGTGATCTGAGCAGATTTCTGAATCTCTTGACGGCTGAAAATTAGCCCTGTTTATCCTGGAAATCCACAATGCTCTCCTTCTTTAACTAATCTCGAGTTTTTTCTCCTTGGTTTCTCACAAGAGCAGGGACTGACGTCTCTGTTTGATCTATTATGGCACCCAAACGCACTGCAAGTATTCACCATATTTGAAGTATAAATAGGTAGGTACAAATCATTGTAAATTTCTGAAAAATCGTTCTTATCAAAATTGCGCCCGTCGCTTCTGCTGACCTACAACATAAATTACTTCAATGTTTACATCCGGCCCTCATTCTGGACCGAAAACTATCTGTATTTTCTATTGCCTTCTGTTACTTCATTCATGGTTATGGTTATGGGTCGAGGCAATGCCTTTACAACGGCGCTTCTTAATCTTAAGAGTTATTTTTAATTGTTGAGCTCTGTCATTCTTTTTTCTTTTTTTCACATCATATATAAGGTTTCTTTTCTTATTTCATTATGCTCTTCTGTAAATAGAAATTTTCCAATGATATAACTTTCATTCTCTTCATAAGGTTACTGAAGTCCAGTTGCTCTAATGCGTTCTTCTCTGTAAGTAAAACAATATAGAAGGAAATGAAAAATATCTTCTCTATATTAACACAAAAAGGACAACAGATGTTCCCATTTTGGCGTCTCTGTTATATTTAAATGTAGTGAGTTTGTTCTGGCTCTGAAGAGAAGTATCGAACCAAAAGTGTTGTCATAAATTTCTTCATCTTTTATTTCACTTTTCCACATTTTATATATATTTACGGTCACTTTATTTTCCAAGTCTTCTTTCCACTTCACTGTGTCCCAGATTCTGGCTTTGTCTTTATTTCTGTTTTGGACATTCCTTCCAGTTTTCTTAAAGTAATTTTAATTTCATGCATGTACTTTTCCACGGTTTTCCACCATTTTCTTTCCTTTTCTTGCATGTCTATAATTATTTTCTTCAGTAACTCTTTCCGTCCATTCATAGTATTATTTACACTAGCAAACTGACCCATCTACGATGGGTGATAAAATACGGGTGCAGAAGTGAAAAATTTATATGTACTATTTGTTCAGCAATATTAAAATAAGGGCGATTTTTATACATACCTACTACAGAACCTCTTTGTACACAATATCATCAGTTTGTCCACAACTTAATTTCAAGTTGGCAGAGTCAGTTGCTCTGCTCATCACCACACACAGTTGGCCATGCGTGAACATGGGTGACGGCAGAAACACAACAACACGATCCAAAGTCTGGCCCTGCGCAGGGATGAACAGACGTTTGCCGGTGTGCGGGCCCGTTGCTATCACTGCTTCGATGATGTGGGAGTTTAGCTCCATAACGGTGTACCTCGTTCCGTTGCAATGTCCATTGGCAGGATCGAAATTCCGAAGCAACAGTACCGGGCAGTACTTCTTCAACGTTATTTTGTGCACTGGCAGTCCCGATGGATTTAAGTTATTCAAAAAATCTTGCGGATATTGATGATAATTTTCATCTTCTATTGTGTCCGAGTTGAAATATTCGCTACTTTCTCCGGGGAAGTTGTACAGAAATTATGTATGAAAAATCGTAAAGTAACTAAGTCTACGGGAATAACCAGCCTCGTTTCACGGCCAGAAACAGCTCCGATTCAGGGAATCCCTTTTCACCCCCATCCCCTACAAAGGAGGGGGTTAGGTTGGATGAAACCCCATTACAAACCATCTTAGGGGTCCCCACCATTACCCTGCCAAGTTTCATGCCCATCTAACCAGCCGTTTGGCCGTGATTGAATGACAGACAAACAGACAGACAGACATTACGCCCATTATGGTATGATAACTTAGCTTCATGGAAGATGCTCCTGTCTCCCCCCTTAATGTGGCTACCACTGCACTTCTACAAGCTCCTAATATTTTTCTATAAACCCTATTCTCTATTCTTTGCAATTTTTCTATTTCTGTATCTGTTAAATTAACTACATTCGTTCCATATAAGACTGATGGTGGAGCTATATTTTTCCAGAATATTTTACCTATAAGCACTTTGTTACAGCTTTTCTCTATCACTGAATAGGTTAGGTTGGCTAACTTCTGTGCTTTGTCCATCATTTCATTTTTCTGTAGCTTAAACAGAGTTTTAGTATCGTTTACCTTTATTCCTAAATATGTTATATTCTCCCTCACTTTTAAATCCTCAATCTCTTCTGGTTTTTCCTTCATATTGAAAATAATGATGCCGCTTTTCTCTTTATTTATTTCTACCCCACATTTATTTCCTATATCTATTAAAATCTTTATATTTTTCCTTGTATATTCTATATTTCCTGCTAATACTCCCCCATCGTCAGCGAAGAAAAGTGTCCCTATCTTAACTAATTCGTTTTCGAATCCTGTCCCTTCCTCTTATGTGCATCACATTCTTTGGAAGCGTGAATTTAAAGACAGTGGTAAGCTTGTTCCAAATGAATACGGTTCATCTTTTGAATAATAATAATAATAATAATAATAATCATCATCATCATCATCATCATCATCATCATCATCATCATCATGGTGATGAGATCTGACTTGAGTAAACTGAAAGAGATGGCAGAAAAAAGGCTAAGAAGCAAGAAAACAAGGGAGGAACTCAACGAGAAATACAAAGTACAAGAGAGGGGATTAAACAACACAATAGAAGATGTAAAACAGAGGCTTAAGGCCAAAGCACATAAGATCCAACATTACATGACCAGGAATAAGGGATACCAACAGAAAAAACTATTCGGAACCAACCAGAAAAGACTATACAGCCAACTAAGAGGGGAAGACAACCACCAAGAAATTCCCGAAGCCGAACCAAGTAAGAGACTCTGGGAAAACATATGGAGCAATCCGGTATCACACAACAAACATGCAACATGGCTCCAGGAAGTCAAGGAAGAAGAAACAGGGAGAATAAAACAAAGATTCACAGAGATCACGACAGACACAGTCAGACACCAACTAAAGAAAATGCCAAACTGGAAAGCCCCAGGTCCCGATGAAGTCCATGGATACTGGCTCGAAAAACTTCAAGGCCCTACACCACGAATAGCAGAACAACTCCAGCATTGTATCTCAAATCACCATGCACCCAAACGGATGACCACAGGAAGAACATCCTTAGTACAAAAAGACAAGAGTAAGGGAAATATAGCCAGTAACTACAGGCCTATCACCTGCCTACCAGTAATGTGGAAGTTACTAACAGGTATCATCAGCGAAAGGCTATACAACTACCTAGTAAAGGATACAACACCCATCCCCCACCAACAGAAAGGCTTGCAGAAGGAAGTGTAGGGGCACAAAGACCAACTCCTGATAGACAAAATGGTAATGAAGAACAGTAGGAGAAGGAAAACCAACCTAAGCATGGCATGGATAGACTATAAGAAAGCCTTCGACATGATACCACACACGTGGCTAATAGAATGCCTGAAAATATATGGGGCAGAGGAAAACCCATCAGCTTCCTCAAAAATACAATGCCAACTAGAATACAATACTTACAAGCTCTGGAATAAGACTAGCAGAGGTTAATATCAGGAAAGGGATCTTCCAGGGCGACTCACTGTCCCCACCACTCTTCGTAGTAGCCAGATTCCATGACAAAAGTACTACAGAAGATGGATGCCGGGCGGTACCAACTCAAGAAAAGAGGCAACATAATCAACCATCTGATGTTCATGGGACGACATCAATCTGTATGGTAAGAAAGCATCAAGGAAATAGACACCCTAATCCAGACTGTAAGGAATGTATCTGGGGACTCAGGATGGAGTTTGGAATAGAAAAATGCGCCTTAGTACAACATACAAAAAAGGCAAAGTAACGAGAACTGAAGGGATTAAGCTACCAGATGGGAGCAACATCAAACATAGATGATGACTGGATACAAATACCTGGGAATAATGGAAGGAGGGGATATAAAACACCAAGAGATGAAGGGACACGATCAGGAAAGAATATATGCAGAGACTCAAGGCGATACTCAAGTCAAAACTCAACGCCGGAAAATATGATAAAAGCCATAAACACATGGGCATGCCAGTAAATCAGATACAGTACAGGATTAGTGGAATGGACGAAGGCAGAACTCCGCAGCATAGATCAGGAAAACAGAAACATATGACAATACACAAAGCACTACACCCAAGAGCAAATACGGACAGACTATACATAACACGAAAGGAAGGAGGGAGAGGACTACTAAGTATAGAGGACTGCGTCAACAAATCGAGAACATAGCACTGGTGGGGCAATATCTGAAAACCAGTGAAGACGAGTGGCTAAAGAGTGCAGGGGAAGAAGGGATAATAAAAGTAGACGAAGACCAACCCAAGAAAATATACGAGACGGCCAATGACAAACAGAACAGAGGACTGGCACAACAAACCAATGCACGGACAATACATGAGACAGACTAAAGAACTAGCCAGCGATGACACATGGCAATGGCTACAGAGGGGAGAGCTAAAGAAGGAAACTGAAGGAATGATAACAGCGGCACAAGATCAGGCCCTAGGAACCAGATATGTTCAAAGAACGATAGACGGAAATAACATCTCTCCCATATGTAGGAAGTGCAATACGAAAAATGATAAACCACATAGCAAGTGAATGCCCGGCACTTGCACAGAACCAGTACAAAAAGAGGCATGATTCAGTGGCAAAAGCCCTCCACTGGAGCCTGTGCAAGAAACATCAGCTACCTTGCAGTAATAAGTGGTACGAGCACCAACCTGAGGGAGAGATAGAAAACGATCAGGCAAAGATCCTCTGGGACTATGGTATCAGAACAGATAGGGTGATACGTGCCAATAGACCAGACGTGACGTTGATTGACAAAGTCAAGAAGAAAGTATCACTCATTGATGTCGCAATACCATGGGACACCAGAGTTGAAGAGAAAGAGAGGGAAAAAATGGATAAGTATCAAGATCTGAAAATAGAAATAAGAAGGATATGGGATATGCCAGTGGAAATTGTACCCATAATCATAGGAGCACTAGGCACGATCCCAAGATCCCTGAAAAGGAATCTAGAAAAACTAGAGGCTGAAGTAGCTCCAGGACTCATGCAGAAGAGTGTGATCCTAGAAACGGCGCACATAGTAAGAAAAGTGATGGACTCCTAAGGAGGCAGGATGCAACCCGGAACCCCACACTATAAATACCACCCAGTCGAATTGGAGGACTGTGATAGAGCAATAAAAAAAAAATTATAATAATAATGACGCAAAGAGAATAGGATGAAATGATGATGTAACAAATAATATTACCTACGATTAGTAGTAGTAAATGCGTTGGTAAACAACGGCTCTCTCTCTCTCTCTCTCTCTCTCTCTCTCTCTCTCTCATTTGGAAAGGAGAATCAAGATCCACGTGATATTCTAATAAGGAATACGCTTCAAAATGAAAAGCAAATAATAATAATAGAGATTTATCGTATAGTAATACTGCAGTACTATGATTAGTAGCGGTTGACGTGGTCTACAACGGCTCGATGTGTCTCGCCCTAATCGAGCAGAAGAAGAATCATTCCCACAACAACAACAACAGTTCGCTGCTCCGCTGTTTCGCGAATGTTGTCGCTGTGACGATGTCAATTTTGGTGAACAAAGAATTAACGATGGACATTCCCGTGACGCAGCTGCCTCCGGGGGACCCTCGCCTGGTGGAGGCCATCGTGGGGCAGCTCAAATCGAAAGGAATATTCGACCAGTTCCGAAAAGAGTGCCTGGCCGATGTCGACACCAAGGTAAGGGAGCGAAAGGTGTCGTCGATATTGCCATCGGGGTGGCCAAGGTCACCCCAAACTAGACTTTATTTACAGGCCTGTATCATTTTCTTTTATATATATATGCTTTATTGTTAATTGTGTAAGGTTCTGGAGGATTCCTACGCGTTTAGGCATAGGGTAAATAACCGTAGGGTCCAGAGTGGACCATGTTCGGTCAGCGTGTACAATCCCAAAAAAAGTACATTATAACGCGTCCTGACATCGGAGATGGGCATCAGTCGCGACTTGTTGGTGGTGAGAAACGGAGCTAAAGACCTCTACTCTCCTTTCGAAGTAAGTATTTTCTCCAAAGTTAGAAATTAAGACCAAATTTTAAGATTTAAACAGAGGGTACTGAAAACGGTCTCAAACGTAGTGCAAATCTCACCAAAACGCGTTCAAGATTTTTACTTACAACTCGAGGTATTTAGAAGATTGATGCCATCTCGATGTTTACGGAGTCGCTTGTGTCAATAAACTAACCATTTCCTGTGATAAATCCGCACACCACTTGTGCCCACAGACGCTGGGGCACTTTTATCACAACAAACGGAAAACTTTTCCTCACCGAGTAAACAACTGTTTTGTAGAAGACGACGACGAAGCGTGCACTTCGATAATTTTTTAAATAAATAGTAGGGTAGAATATCACGACAGGCCAACCCTCATCACGGTAGACGGGTCTTATTCACTCGATATTTAATTGGTGAAACATGATACATGCAACTCTAAGCATACCATTTAAAAGACTGAAGTTTCGTCAAACATATTGTGATATAGGAAAGCCCTATACGAACTAAAATAAGCATGTGAGCTCTTCGTAAAATATGTTTTCAAGGCAGTTTTGAAATCCAATATGGCGGCTACGTTTTGCATGGACGGTTCTCATCAGTGACGGCCACCATCTTTCCCCAGCCTTCCCAGCACTCATTTGAACAATGTTAGCGTATGTATGTAACGTTTATTGATCTTACTCAAGATTGCAGTTGTAATCAGCACAATAAAACAACATTTTGTTGCCTATATTAGTGAAAGTATGAAACTTGTTATTCCCGGGGTTATGGTTGGAACTGAATTCATTCTTACCTTGTAATCGGCGGTTTTTATCCTTACTGCCATCACAACTGAAACTCCACAGTGCTTATTTGATTGTTATTATACACATTTTGGTCTCAGTTCACTCCACATTGCACTTTAAACCCATTGCTGTTCCTGGTTTCTAAGCGCGCGCCATAAACACAATTATGAACAGCAGACGACGACAGACGACGAAACTGCAGTTTTATTCCCTAAACTGTTTACTTTACTCGTTATTTAGTTTAAATTTACTGTATTTAAAAATTTTGATTTAATTCATGTATATTATCCCTTTTTTGCAACCAAATTACCCCGAAAAATTACAGATATTTCTAAAGTAGATAAAATCAAATGTTTCACTTTATATAACTTACCCGGTGGTTACATATAGCTGTCGTCTCTGACGTCACGGCAGAATTTGAAATTCGCGGTAGCGCTAATGGTTTGACAGGTGATCCCCTCTACTCCCCGCCTCTACCGGGTACCGGGAACCCATTCCAACATAAATCAGAAGTTTCCTGCCGTCGGAACCGGTAACACGGTTCCTCTGCTGGTTGGAATTTGGATTTGATCATCTTGGTTTTCTCCTTTTGGTGATGTACCTTGAGTTTACTGATCTTTTTGATAGCGCTATAGTTTATTTTTTGGTTTTGGATATTTGTTGTCCTTTTTAGAGAATTAGTTTTGAATTCTTCACGATGTCTGACCCCACTCTGGTTCTGTTACAGGGTGGTATAGGGTGTGTAAGTTAGTGGGTGTAAGACTAGACTTCTTAAAGCTTCACTTGATCCTCATTCTACTTGTGTTAGTTGTAGGGACGTGAATGTTCTTTTGAGAATACGTGTGAAGAATGTAAGTCTCTAACATCTCATGAGTGGAAGGCACTGGAAAGTATATGAGAAAGTTAGAAAAAGATAGAATCAGAAAGGCTTGGCACAGAGATCTTCTTCTAAGTGAGTGAGTAGCCAGGATATTCCTCTGAATTCTATTAATCCTGTTCCTATTAACCCCGTAGTGGTTGCTCCTGCCCTCGAATCTGTATCTCCCGATCCCGATCCCGTGTCAGTATTACGAGCCGATATGGACTCGAAATTTGTCTGCTTTCCTCACCACTATGCAGAAAATGGGTGAGACAGTGCAAGAAGTGTAGTTAAGTGTGATAAATTACTTAGTGCAAGTGTAGTGGAGGAGGTGGTTGTTCGGCCCGCCCGTTCGTTCTCCTAGGTCTAGGCCCCTGTCAAACTCCCCAGATCCTGGGAGGAGGCATGCCGAAAACCGAAGGGAGGCGAGCGGACCTGCTCCCGAGCAGCCGCCCCCTCAAGCAATCCTGTAGCCGTATCCCAGGATGCTGTCGCTCACCATTGGAAAGGTGTTGCGAGGAAGTGTTTTTCGTCAAGTGACTCTAGTTCAGATGTTTCCTCTTATAGAGGTTGGTGTAATAAGACTTCTAGACCGCTGAAAAGGTCGCGCGATGTTTCGCCTGCTGCGGTTCCCAAGAAGGTGGCGGCTGCCGAACCTTCTTGTAGTGGGAGGAGCCTGAAGCCTTTTCTCCGGCGGTTTCGATTTATCGCCCTTCTCTCATAGAATTGGAGAAGCCGAACACGCACACCCCATTCGGAGCCTTCTCCAGAGCCTCCTCAAGCGATAACTCCTGCGGCTCCAGACGTGTTTGTGGATCATCCTTCTACACCTCCCGCGCCTTCTACGTCGGTGGATCCTCCAACCTTCGGTGTTTGAACAGATGAATGCCAAGTTAGGCAGTATCTTGGAGCTTTTTGGCAAGTCTCTTTCGTCCCCGAATGCGCTCCCGACCGCCTTACATCTTCCGCAGACTACTGTGCAGTCCTCTTCGCAGGCTCCTTTGCAGTCGCCTCTTCAGGCTCACTCTCCATGTGACTCCTCTTCAGACGCCACTTCAGGCGCCTAGCGGACTCCTTCCTGACTCCGTCTATGGCGCCACGTCAGGCTCTCGCTCGAGCGCCACCTCAGCCGCCAGCGCGGCCGCCAGCTCAGCCGCCAACGCAGCCGCCAGCTCAGCCGCCGCCCGGATACGTCTCAGTACAGGCTCAGACGTCTTCTCTTGCTTTCTCACACCCTCCCTCGTACGCGTCAGGTGTGACTTCGCCGAACAGGATTCCTCCTTCCGATGGAATGTCGCCAGTTCGTCGAAGGAAGCTTCGGACTTGAGAAAGAAAGAAGGACTTACAGAAAAAGACAAGCATTTGTCGGGGTATAAACTCCTTTTACGATCTTTCGTTGACAACTTTGGAGATTCTTTTGCGCCTTCCGTTCCAGTTTCTCCTAGTTCGCAGTGGAAAAAGGACAGTAAGCCTGACTCCTCGTCCTCGTTCACGCGTCTCGTCCTCTCGATTTCGGCTAAGAAAGCGATCAAGAAAGTTAACGCTTGGCTTTTGGAGAAGAGGGAACAGGGAAAAATGTTTTTTTGTCTTCCCCCTTCGAGACTTTCGTCAAGGAAGACCGTGTCTGGTATGACACTGGAGAAGTTTTTTTTCCCTGGTGTGACTGCCTCCGCTCAGGGAGACTTTTCTAGTCTCGTGGACTCTTCCCGCAGAGCAGCCCTTAATACTGCTAAATTGTTTCTTTTCAACAAATGAACTGGAGCATCTTTGCAAGAGTGTTTTCCGTGTTTTCGAAGTTATTAGCTTCCTGGATTGGGCCATTGCTTCGCTGGCCAGGAAAGTCAACGTCATTTGGACTTTCGGAGGAGCAGTTGAAGGATTTTGCCTCGGTACTGGATTGTATCGATAAGGCATCTGTGATGGAGCTTCGGTAGCTCGCTGCCATTTTCGCCTCTGGAGTGTTGAAGAAGAGACAGCTTTGGTGCTCCTTCGTTGTCGAAAGGGGTTTCATCGAACCAAGAAGTCTGCCTTGCTCTTCTCTCCTTTGGACAAGAAACACCTATTTCCGCAAGAGATTGTGAGCGAGATCGCTCAATCTTTAACACAAAAAGCGACCCAGGATCTTTTATCACAGTCAGGAAGAAGCCCAGGAAGATAGCTCCGGTTCTTTCTGCTTGTCGGAGTGCTCCCTCCACGGAAGCTCCTAAACCATTTCGAGGGAGAGCTCCCGGTTCGATCTTCCTCCAGGTTTTCGTGGGAGAGGTAGAGCCTCTTCTAAAACCACTCCCTCTTCCATCAAGAGAAGTAGGCCCGTAGTCCTCCACACAGCAGTAGGAGCCAGATTACACCTTTCTGGCAGACCATGGTTTCATCTCGGAGCGGATCCTTGGACGGTCCAGGTCCTGAAGGAAGGATACACCATTCCGTTCATCAAGCACCCCCCTCTCACAGAATTTCCTGTGAATTTGTCAGCCTACTCGGAGAAACTACCGAAAAATTTGCTGCCCTCCATCAAGAAGTTCTCGCCTTACTGGCAAAGAGGGCCATAGAGTTAGTGGACTCTCCGCAGGAACCAGGATTTTACAATCGCCTTTTCCTGGTAAAGAAGGCCACAGGGGGGTTGGAGACCGGTGTTGGACGTCAGTGCCCTGAACGTCTTTGTCCTGATACGAAGTTTTCTATGGAAACGACCCAATCGGTATTAGCAGCTCTTCATCCTGGAGATTGGATGGTTTCCATAGACTTCGGGACGCTTATTTTCATATTCCGATTCATTCGGAATCGAGAAGATTCCTGAGATTCGTGTTCCAGGGCCGCATTTATCAGTTTCAGGGCCCTCTGCTTCGGCCTGTCGACAGCTCCACAAGTGTTCACCAGAGTTTCTGTCGTCAGTAGCAAAGTGGCTTCATCTAGACGGGATACGAATATCCATGTATCTAGACGATTGGCTTCTCAGGGCAAGGTCCAGACGGAAGTGTGTGAAGGACCTACAAAAGACTTTAAGGATGACGGAAAGCCTTTAGGTTTGTTCTTAGTAAACAACGGAAAAGTCATGTCTCCACTCCTTCTCAGGAGATAGTTTATTTAGGAGTGAGACTGAATTCAGTTCTTTTTCAGGCTTTTCCGTCTCGCCAAAGGATCGACTCATGCCTGAACAAAATAGACGAATTTCTCGTCAGACAAACTTGCTCGGCGAATCAGTGGATGAGCCTTTTAGGAACCTTGGCTTCAATAGAGCAATTTGTAAGTCTGGGCAGGCTCAACATGAGACCACTTCAATTTTACTTGAAGCAGAAGTGGCAAAGAAGAAGTTCCAGACTCCTTCGTGTTCCCCATCTCGGAAGGAATCAAACAGGACCTACTTTGGTGGAAATCAGAAGGAAGGCTAGAGGAAGGCTTGTCTCTAAGCCAGTTGAGCCCCAACCTTACTCTTTTGTCAGACGCAAGTCGGACAAAGGGTGGGGAGCTACTCTGGGGAGAAAGGAAGTGTCGGGACTTGGCAGATTCATCAGAGAACCTGGCAACATAAATCTAAAAAAGAGTTGAAGGCGATTCATTTGGCTCTAATGCACTTCAAGACAGAGGTAAGAGGGAAAGTAGTGCTGGTTCAAGCAGACAACACCACGGCTCTCTCTTACATCAAAAAACAGGGGGGGACACACTCGTTCTCTCTGTGCGAGGCGGCGAGAGACCTACTCATTTGGGCGAAAGAGAACAAGGTTGTCTTGAGCACAAGATTTATTCAGGCTCGAAGAATGTAAACGGCAGACATTCTCAGCAGGAGAGGACAAGTCCTCTCCACAGAGTGGACGTTACATCCTCAAATATGCAAGAAGCTTTGGGGGATTTGGATGTCCTCAGTTTGGATCTCTTTCGCCACAAACAAGACAGCTCGTCTGACCACTGTATTGCTCCCCAGTTCCAGACGAGGAGGCATTTACAGTGGATGCCATGCTTCTGGACTGGTCAAATCTGGATCTGTATGCCTTTCCACCTTTCAAAATGCTAAGATTAGTTTCTGGCAAAGTTCAGAGGTCATCAGAACGTCAGGATGACTCTGATAGCCCCCTTTTGGCCGGCCAGGGAATGGTTTCCGGATCTACTACTGCTGTTGACGGACTTTCCGAGAGAGTTACCGTTAAGGAAGGATCTACTCAGACAGCCCCACTTTCTGTGGTCCATCACAAACTTGTCCGCTCTTCGACTAGTCGCCTTCAGACTGTCGAGCATCTCCTCAGAAAGAGAGGATTTTCAAAGAGAGCTTCAAGGGC
Source organism: Macrobrachium nipponense (assembly GCF_015104395.2). Classification (NCBI taxonomy): domain Eukaryota; kingdom Metazoa; phylum Arthropoda; class Malacostraca; order Decapoda; family Palaemonidae; genus Macrobrachium; species Macrobrachium nipponense. The sequence goes on along the minus strand of NC_061087.1, from coordinate 97,999,184 downwards.
TATTGCTAGACCCAGAAGAGAATCCTCTGATCGAGTGTACCAAGCTAAGTGGGTCCAATTCAGAGCTTGGTGCAAAGAAGAAGGAATTTCGTCTTCTAAGACCTCTATAGCTCAGTTAGCTACTTCCTTCTTTTTCTTCGTGAGAAGAAGAAGCTTTCTACCCAGACGATTAGGGGTTATAGAGCTATGTTGTCTTCTGTGTTCAGACATCGATGGATTAGACATTTCTAATAATCAAGACCTCTCAGACCTGATTCGTTCCTTTGATACGACCAGACAAGGAGTCAAGAACAGTAGCTTGAACCTGATGTAGTTCTTAAATGCTGATGTCAGATAGATTCGAACCGATCTCCTCTAGTTCTTTTAGAGATCTGACCAGGAAGACCCTTTTTCTTTGTGCTTTAGCATCAGCTAGAAGAATCAGTGAGCTGCATGCTATTGATAGAGAGTTGGATTCGCTAAGGGCAATGCCATTTGCTCATCAATGCTGGGGTTTTTGGCTAAGAATGAAAATCCCTCACGTCCTTGCCTCGTTCTTTCTCTATAAAGAACATTTCGGAGTTAGTGGGGCCTAATGAGCCTGAATGTCTTCTCTGTCCAGTGAGAGCACTTATTACATTATGTGCAAAGGACCAAGGTATAAGAGGTAGAGTGATAACCTGTGTGTTCAGTGAAAGATCCTTCTCGTCCTCTTTCTAAAAATGCGCTCTCCTTCTTTTTAAGGAATTTGATTTCTGACACACGGACAATGTCAGGACTCAGATATCAAAGTGTTTAAAGTCAAAGCTCATGAAATTAGCAGTGTCTACGTCTATGGCCTTTAGACGTAATCTGTCTTTGAAAGACATTATTAAATCTACATATTGGAGAAGCAATTCTGTCTTCGCATCTCATTATCTGACAGATTTGCAAACCACATATGAAATTGCAGTACATTGGGGCCATTCATTGTGACTGACACGGTATTGGGTGAGGGAGAGAATGTAATCCCTCCTCACTAACTTTTCTCCTTGATTATGTTTTTGTATTTTTAAGGTTGTCTGAAGATACAGGGAGTTTTTTGAGTATCTTTCAGTCTTTTAATGTCTGGTGTATTTCTTAAACGGTTGGTGGTGGATATCCCCACGTTTTTCATTGTATTTTGTGGTGATTTGTACTGCGCCCTGAGCAGGGGCATTATAGTCTTGTCCGTTACGGTCACGTCCTCAACGGCAAGTTACTTATTATTGTCCGACGCACGGATCCATATATCCTGTCGGTACAATAAAGGCCAGCAGACTACAGAGGCAGTAACCACTGAGTCAGCGGTCTTTAAAGGTAAGGAACCTATATCTTCGGATAATTCCAACAGTTGTTATTTGTTCCGATACGTAATACAAACCCTCGGTCCTTTAACAATAGGAAGGTAACTAGCGGCAGCTGGGACGGTCGTAAGCTTCGAACAAGGGAGAACGGTAGTTAACTGCTTGTCCGATCGTGCGCGCTGCCCGAGAGGTGAAGAATCACTTTTGCTTTCGGCCGCGGGTGTGAAGGACGTGTTCGTCATCGCTCTCTGCCCGCTTCATCGTCGTATGCTTTGTTTATATTGTGTTTTCTACTAATGGTTTGGTTTGACTTGAAATGAAACTGTAAGTACACTGTTTTCATTTTCATTACTTAATTATGAATCAACATGGAGCTATTGCCGTAGAGACGGCGATTTCCGCTCTTTTCATGAATTGAGCCCTTGAATTATGTCTCGGTGCCGAGGGCGGGCGCACTCGCGCGAGTCATGTATTTTGGGCGAAAGTGTGTAATTGAAAGATGTAAGTACTCTTTTCATTATATTTTTTTTGATGTGCTGTCGTTCGTTCCGAGAGCTTGATTTGCGCTCGCAAGAGACCTCTTATTTTGTATGAATAGAATGCAATGAAAGTGGATTCGCAATGCAGTTTTCTTTTCATTTTCATTTATTAATTGCATCAAATTTAATTTTGGATCAATTTCCGCTCTTACCCGGGAATTAATCCTTACGATTTATTGCTGTGAAAGTGAAAATAGCAAGTGCAGTATTGTTCATTTTCATATATATTTATGATAGCATCATATTATTATGGATCAAGTTTCCGCTCTTACCGGGAATTGATTTTTCCCTCTTTAAGTTCTATGAAGTGAATCGCAAGTGCAGTATTCTGTTTCATTTTCATATTTACTTTTCACTGCTGTGCGGGGGTAGGGGAAGCGAAGGTCTGCCAGGAAGTCGTCGGAAAGCTCTCCCGCGACTCCCTTGGTATCCGATTCTTCGTCTTTCTTTCCTGCCCCCCCGCTCAGCTTCCTCGTATTTTGTTTTGTGGGTCTTCCTTCCGTTCGGGGTGGGGCATGTCTCCCCCCCCGTGCGTGAGGGAACCCCTCTTACTAATCTGTCTGTGCTACCGCAGGTGCTACAGCCATGGGAGACGACCTTGGACAGGTATGGACCACTGCGGCTGCAGGGCGTGCCTAGCATCCACGATCTGCTGCAGAGTCTAGCGAGGTCTGGGGCGGTGACCTTTAGTGGTCTCCACTACAACCTTCACGGCCGCTTATGCTGCTTCCCCAACCCCCCGCTGGTCTACACTCCCCATGCTGTGTCGGTGACGCCGTCTGCCGCTTCTAGGGCCGTCGCCGCCGTACCGAGGAGGGGTATGCCGCCGCCGCCTGTGTTTGTTCCGACACGGCATACAAACCTTCGGTCCTTTTACAATAGGAAGGTACTAGCGGCAGCTGGATAGGTCGTAAGCTTTCGAACAAGGGTTCGGTAGTTAACTGCTTGTCCGACAGGCGCGCGCGCGACTGGGAGGTAAACAAACCACTTTTGCTTTCGGCCTCGCAGTGGATGGATGTGTTGTTCGACGCTCTCTGCCCGCTTCTCGTCGTTTGCTTTCTGAGTATTTGGTTGTAATTGTGTATGAAAGAGCTATTGTAAGTACAATTATTCTCTTTTTTCATATTAATTGCTGCCTTCAATTGATTATGATGGAATCTCCTCGCCTCGCTACCCCACGGAGACTTTGCCCGGGTATCGAAGGGCGTAAATGCGGGAAGTTCAGATCGTTCCGGAGATTGACCCTCATATTTTGTGTGCTCGGTGTCGGGGTCGCGAATGCACCCGAGCCGAGCCCTGTGATGTGTGTATTGATTGGTCGGAGGCGCAGTGGACTTTGTATGAGGGCAGGAAGAAGCGAAGGCCTGCAAAGGAGTCGTCGGGAGCCTCTCCCGCGACTCCTTTGGTGACGGACACTTCGTCTTCTTTCCTGCCGCCCGCTCAACTTCCACGTCTCGCGCCTTCCCCTTCGGGGGGGGTGTCTAGGTCCTTCTCCTCTCCTGACGTGTCGAGTGTGGAGGAGGGCGCTAGATACCCTGACGTAGAGTTGTACTCTGGGTCCTCTATCCGTTCGTCTTCGCGCGAACGGAGGGTAGAGGATCCTTCTAATCCAACACGACTTTTGCCATCCTCAGTGCGGTTGTTTTCCGCGAAGGATGACCTCGGACGGTGTGGGCATCGTTGGGGCTGCAGGCGTGCCGAGTGTCCAGGGGCTGCTCTTTCATCTCGCTGGCTTCCGTGGCGGTCACCCATGCAACGGTCACGACCACCACCAGACCCTTACAACCCCTGGCTATGCTTCTTCACCTCCTCACCTGGTGTACACCCCAGCACGCGGTCTCTGTAACACCCACTACATCGGTGCAGGGGCCAGTCGCCGTAACTCGGGGAGTGTGATGCCGCCGCCGACCCCCCCCCCCCTGGGTTTGCCAGTGCTGCCGCGACCAGGACTTCATGTGCCCGAAGAGCTCGCCCCTGGACCTCCACCGTACCTAGGATGTCTGTGCCGCTGGTTCGACCACCTGTACCGCCCACGACAGTCTGCCGTACCTGCCGTGACCACCGCTGCTGTACCTGTTCCTGTCCTCCTGCTGTCTCGTCTGCCGTTCCCGTGATGTTCGCACCTGCTGATGTTGTTCCTGTTCCTGGCGCCGCTGCTCCCGATGCGGGTCTGTTCGGACAGGTACGTCCGGGCCCTGTTGCTTCGGCAACAGCAGCCCCGGCTCCGTCCTGGATGACAGATCTGACGTCGGTCCTAGGAGGTTGACGAAGAAGAAGAAGAAGAGGCAGAAGGTGTCGTCGTCGCTTCATCGTCTTCTCGTCGTCGTCGTCGTCTGCCGCCTCCTTCTTCCCTTCTTCTTCTAAGGCTCCCCCGCCGAAGAAGAAGAAGGGCCCTCTAAGTCGTCTCATCCGCTCTAAGAAAACCCCCCCCCCCCGCTCCTTCGGGAACTTCTAAGGGCCCGTCTCGCTCTGGTGAGACGGGGTCTTCCTTTTTTCCGCTGGTCGCCCTGCTCCTTCGGGAGCAGGACCCGTCTCTTCTCCCGCAAGGAAGAAGACTACGGGGACCAGAGGGGTGCCGGCTAACACCGGCACTTCCTCAACACCGCTGTCAGTGGTTCGGCCACAGCAGCAGGGTCCGGCTCGTTCGCGAGAGGTACCGAGTGTACGGTCGCCTACCAGCGACCGTGCAGCCAGAACCAGACCTCTGAGTCCGCTCAGCGTCAGGTTCACGGCACGGAGCGGAAGACTGGTGACAGCCGCTCACGCGACTCTCACCAGGCCAGCTCTCGCTCTCGCGGCGAGCAGCTGGCTACCCGGGCGGACGTGACCGGTCCATGACCGGCACCACGGGCTGAGGCTAAAGGGAAAGGTCCCCCCCCGTTCGCGCCGGCACCAGCCACGGCTGGTACCAGCGAACTGACGCACCGTGAGGATACGCACCGATCTCACCGTGACAGTGGAGCTCGCCGGTCGCCTGACCGTCGCTCTCACAGAGAGCGATCGGGTACGGCAACCAGCACCAGCTCCTCTGACACACGAGACCGGGGCGCTGCTTCTCGTCGCAGCCGTTCTCCACAGCGAGACGGCTCGACTAGGTCTGCAGCTCGATCGCCACCGCGGGTTGGCGATCGCCTGCAGTCCTCCAAGCCCACTGGTTCTACCAGCGAGCGAGGAGAGAGCGTCAGGTCTTCCTCTCCATACCTTCAACCTCCGCGGGTTACACCGGGAGGGGTCGAGGTATTGAGGGAGTGATCGTGAGGGGTGCGCCCCTCAGGATCCCGCCACCGCGTCGTACGCACCAGGCTCGGTTCTCGTACAGCACCAGGTCCGGTACGCACAGGTGGTTGGAGGAGACCGAGAGGGGGCTGTCGCTGCTCCTCTCCTTGAGGGAGGAGGGTCTCGGGAGGTGCTCCTGTTTGAGGGACTGGACGGTCCAACTCCGCAGGATGCAGTCACGCCTGAGATCCAGAGGAACTTTGCCGAGGTTATTGCGCTGATTCGTCAGCACAACGACCTCGGGGAAGGATCGCCGCTCCCACCATCCGAGCCCACGTCCCGGCTCGAGTCGTTCTGCTGGGGCCCGAAGAGGGAACCCAGACCGACGGTGGGTTTTGCCGCGTTCGGAGCTTGCGGACTCAGTGCTGGACCAGGTTGAATCGCTTGTCTCCGGACAGACGGTTCGCTCAAGTCTGGCAGGTCGAGCAACGCTTGCTTCCACCTCCTCTGCTACGACAGCGGCGGTTTTTACAACGCCCATCTGAGGACCCGATGCCGCCCAAACAGGTGAACCGGCCCGGAGTTAGCTAGGCTGACTCCCGGGTGTGTCTCTGCAACAGCTCCGTCCTAGGAACCTGTGGTTCTCGCAGCAAGAGGCACTCGGCCTGGAATCTACCGCCATGGCAGCTTTCCAGGCCGTCTCCTGGCTAGATCGTGGTCCCTCACAGTATCTAAGGTCGCAGCCAACTCCGGGGGAATTTCTCCCGAAGATGACTCGGCTTTCAGGAGACTTTGCCAGTTCTGGGGGAAGAGCCATCTCCTTCCTTGCCCACCAGACGGTGAACCTGTGGGCCAACCTGGTTCTCCGACGAAGGGACGCTGTCCTTACTCGGGTTTCCAGGGCGGGCCGGGCGTGAAGCGGCGTTGGGACTTTTGAAACGGACCTCTACGGAGTTCCACGTCTCTCTTCCCAGGAGAGATGGTGGACGCTGCGGTGGACAGACGGCGCACTGACGACAGTGACCGTCTGGTTCACCAGGCAGTCTCGAAGGCTTCTGGGCAGCCTCGGACTGCGGCCAAGTCTAAGAGCTCGGCTAGCGCTTCCTCGGCGGCTAAGACGGTTGCTGCGTCGAAGCCCCGGGGCCCTAATGACTCTGTCTTCTTCGACTTCTGGCAAGGGGGAGCCGTAACCAGCCCTCCTCCCAGCCCTCCTCATCCCGTGGAGGCTCTGGGAAGAAGTCGAAGAAAGGGGGGAAACGCTAGGGACGGCGTTCCCCCTCACCTGCTGCCGGAAGTGGGGGGTGCCTGGCCAGCCATTAGGCAACGTGGCAGCGCTACGGCGCCGAGACCTGGATTGTAGATGTCCTCCGGGAGGGATATCTATTACCCACCTTCGAATCTCGGCCACCCCTCACCTCCAACCGTCCAACAACAGTCGTACGTTCCAGGGTCATCGAAGGACGTAGCACTGAGACAGGAGATAAAGTCCATGCTGAGCAAGAGAGCTGTAGAAGATCGTCACGGATCAGTCACCGGGCTTTTACAGTCGACTCTTCCTGTGGAAAAGTCTACGGGAGGCTGGCGCCCGGTGATAGATCTCTCTCCCTGAACCGGTTTGTTCGCCAGACCCGGTTCACGATGGAGACGGCACGCTCAGTGCTCGACTCCATCAGGGAGAACGATCATTTTCATGCTTTCAGTGGACTTGAAGGATGCGTATTTTCAAATACCCATTCATCAGTCCTCCAGAAGTACCTCCGCTTCATCCTCGACGGGACGGTGTACCAGTTCAGGGCACTGTGCTTCGGTCTCTCAACCGCCCCACCGGTGTTCACGCGAGTGTTCACTCTGGTGTCTGCTTGGGCACATTCGCACGGGATACGTCTGATGAGGTATCTCGACGATTGGTTAGTCCTGGCGAGCTCCCGCTCGCAGTTGCTACAGGACAGGGATCGACTGCTCGAGTTCTGCCACGATCTGGGGATCGTGGTGAACTTCGAGAAGTCCGATCTCGAGCCCAAGCAGAGGATGAAGTACCTGGGTATGCTGATCGACACGGTAGCAGGGCGAGTCTTTCCGCAGACTCGCGGATCAGCAGATTCAGGGAGGCAGCCAACCAGTTCCTGTCTCGGCAGGAACAGGTAGCTCAGCGATGGCAAGTCGTGATCGGACACCTGTCGTCGCTCGAGAAGTTAGTCCCTCACGGGCGTCTTTCACCTGCGGTCTCTTCATGGAGACTAAAGAGAGTTGGTCGCAGGCGACGGTCCCCCAAGCTTTCCAGTGTCACTGACACAGGAGTGAGGCAGGACCTAGCCTGGTGGCTGGACGACAGAACCTCTTAAGAGGAGTGCCTCTGCGCACTCCCCCCCCCGGACATGCAGCTGTTCTCAGACGCATCGACCGAGGGATGGGCGCACACCTGGAGGAGTTGCTGACTTCAGGATGTGGGACGGAGAACGACAAGCACCTTCACATCAATGTACTGGAACTCAAGGCAGCGTTTCTCGCTCTCCAAGAGTTTTCAGGACCGCTTGATGGGACACTCAGTGGTGTTGATGTGCGACAACACCACGGTGGTGGCTTACGTCAACAACAGGGGGGCCTAGTGTCTCTCCCGTTGTACCAGTTTGACTCGGCAGGTGCACGAGTGGGCTCAGGCACACTCAATAGAGCTGTCGGCACGCTACATTCCGGAGAGGAATGTAGTAGCAGACACGCTCAGCCGTCGGGATCAGGTGATAGGGACCGAATGGTCTCTACACCAGGACGTGGCGGAAAGGCTCTTCGACCTGTGGGGGCGACCAGTCGTGGATCTGTTCGCCACCCGGCACAACAGGAAGCTCCAGGTGTTCTTCTCGGACCGTGCCGGACCCATGGGCAGCTGCAGAGGACGCTCTTCAAACACCCGTGGGACAACCTCTTCGCCTATGCCTTTCCCCCGTTCAGCCTGATTCGCAAGGTGATCAGTCGAGCACTGGTCACCCCGAATCTCAGGATGATCCTGGTGGCTCCCAAGTGGCCACAGGCCATTTGGTATCCGGACCTGCTGGCTCTTCTCGCAGGGAGAACCGAGAGAGATTCCCCCTTGGCACAACCTTCTCGCCCAGCCACACTCGAGCGGTACCACCGAGCAGTCCAGTCCCTACGTCTTCACGGCTGGCTGTTATCCACCGTCTCTTGCGAACGAGAGGCTTTTCTCGTAGCGCAGCACACAGATGGCTGGAAACGTCCGTCAGTCCTCTGCAGCTGTGTACCAGGGGAAGTGTGCCGTCTTCTGTGGTTGGTGTCGTAGACGGGGTCTATCTCCTCTCAGAGCCACTCTTCAGCAGGTAGCGGATTTCCTCGTTTTTCTTCGCCGAGAGAAGCTCCTCTCAGTCCCCACAGTCAAAGGATACAGAGCCGCCTTGGCGCTCGTCCTGAACTGAGGGGGTTGGACATCTCGAACTCGTTCGAGGATTCCTTGCTTATGAGGAGCTTCGAAAGGTCTTGCCCACCCAGGGAACTCAGGCCCCCTGCGTGGGATGTGCTCTCGTCCTTAGAGTTTTGACTCGAGCGCCGTTCGAGCCACTCCGGGAGTCGTCAGACAGGGATCTGACCCTCAAGACCCTCTTCTTGCTGGCCCTGGCATCGGCGAAGAGGGTAGGGAACTTCATGGTCTTTCCTATGATGTCGAACACTCCAGGGGATGGGGATCCGTGACGCTATTTCGTCCCGAACTTCGTTGCGAAGACTCAGAAACCGTCGGTCCCTGACGACAGGTTTCGAGTCATTCACAGATTCCCTCCCTAATGGCTTCACCGATAATGATGCGGATGAGATGCCTGCTCTGTCCTGTGAGGGCGCTACGGCGCTATCTGAAGAGAACTCGACACCTCAGGCCTGAGTGTCGACGCCTCTTCGTTAGCACCGGGTCACCAAGAAAGAGGTATCCAAGAACACTCTTTCATTCTGGCTGCGTGAGGTCATCAGGAGGGCGTATGAGGCTGATTGGTAGTGACGACATCCGTACGTCCCGTCCGAGAGCTCACGAAGTCAGAGTATTGGCCCGTTCGTTGGCGTTCCGTAAGAACTTCTCCGTTGCGCAGGTCCTGAAGGCAGGGGTCTGGTCTAACCAGACTACCTTTACGTCCTTCTACCTTCGGGATATTGCCCACAGGTCCTTGGATACATTTTCCTTGGGACCCGTGGTGGCTGCTCAACAAGTTTGTAGCTAACCCAGACCCTCGCAGGCTGAACGCATCGAGTCCTGGTGTGACTGTGTGGATGGATGTGTGAGTGAGTGAGTGACTGCTCTCTCTTCCATCTTTTCCTTCCCCTCTACCTGTGGGCAGAGGCCATGGTCGTCACTACGCTGGATGAGGACGAGATGCAGGTGAGCTATATGACAGAGCCCCATCCTATCCCTTTCACTAGGGATAGGAGCAGAATATCCACCACTTCCTTCTACAAGGGGGGGAAGTGGATGCCTACAAGAGTCAAACCCATGACTTTATATTTGCTCCTGTACAGGAACAAGTTCTTACATTGCTGGTACGAAGAGATACGCATGCCTCTCTCTTAGTACTCGGTCCAGAGGTCTGACCATTGATCCTGCGGTGCACACGCCCGTCAATCGGACAGAGGCTTGGATCCCTCCCTCGCTCTTACGACCAGGAGGCTTCCAAGTTGGGCGAACACCAGTCTGTTCACAAAAGACTCAGATTCCTCCCACCAAGAAGTGAGTCTTCCTATTGTAAAAGGACCGAAGGTTTGTATGCCGTGTCGGAACAAATGACAATTTGTCTAAATTTCATTTTTCCTAACTATACAAACCTGAGGTCCTTTTACACATAGCCCCCACCTCATGCCACCCCTCACTCTGCAGTTTTTGCTTGGGCCGAAAAGCAAAAGTGATTTGTTTACCTCCCAGTCGTCGCGCTGCGCGCCGCCTGTCGGTACAAGCAGTTAACTACCGAACCCCTTGTTCGAAAGCTTACGACCTATCCAGCTGCCGCTAGTACCTTCCTATTGTAAAAGGACCTCAGGTTTGTATAGTTAGGAAAAATGCAATTGTTCCGATACGTAATACAAACCCTCGGTCCTTTAACAATAGGAAGGTAACTAGCGGCAGCTGGGACGGTCCGTAAGCTTCGAACAAGGGGGAGAACGGTAGTTAACTGCTTGTCCGATCGTGCGCGCGCGCCCGCGCGCCCGAGAGGTGAAGAATCACTTTTGCTTTCGGCGCGCGGGTGTGAAGGACGTGTTCGTCATCGCTCTCTGCCCGCTTCATCGTCGTATGCTTTGTTTATATTGTGTTTCTACTAATGGTTTGGTTTGACTTGAAAATGAAACTGTAAGTACACTGTTTTTCATTTTCATTACTTAATTATGAATCAACATGGAGCTATCGCTGTAGAGACGGCGATTTCCGCTCTTTTCATGAATTGAACCCTTGTTAATGTCTCGGTGCCGAGGGCGGGCGCACTCACGCCGAGTCATGTATTTTGGGCGAAAGTGTGTAATTGAAAGATGTAAGTACTCTTTTTCATTATATTTTTGCCCTGTGCGTTCGTTGCCGAGAGCTTGATTGCGCTCGGCAAGAGCCTCTTATTTTGTATGATAGAATGCAATGAAAGTGGATTCGCAATGCAGTTTTTCTTTTCATTTTCATTTATATTGCATCAAATTTAATTTTGGATCAAATTCCGCTCTTACCGGGAATTAATCCTTACGATTTATTGCTGTGAAAGTGAAATAGCAAGTGCAGTATTGTTCATTTTCATATATATTTATGATAGCATCATATTATTATGGATCAAGTTTCCGCTCTTACCGGGGAATTGATTTTTGCCCTCTTTAAGTTCTATGAAGTGAATCGCAAGTGCAGTATTCTGTTTCATTTTTCATATTTACTTTTCACTGCTGTGCGGGGTAGGGGAAGCGAAGGTCTGCCAGAAGTCGTCGGGTAAGCTCTCCCCGCGACTCCCTTGGTATCCGATTCTTCGTCTTCTTTCCTGCCCCCCCGCTCAGCTTCCTCGTATTTTGTTTTTGGGGTCTTCCTTCCGTTCGGGGTGGGGGCATGTCTCCCCCCCCCGTGCGTGAGGGAACCCCTCTTACTAATCTGTCTGTGCTACCGCAGGTGCTACAGCCGTGGGAGACGACCTTGGACAGGTATGGACCACTGCGGCTGCAGGGCGTGCCTAGCATCCACGATCTGCTGCAGAGTCTAGCGAGGTCTGGGGCGGTGACCTTGGAGTGGTCTCCACTACAACCTTCACGGCCGCTTATGCTGCTTCCCCCCGCTGGTCTACACCCCATGCTGTGTCGGTGACGCCGTCTGCCGCTTCTAGGGCCGGTCGCCGCCGTACCGAGGAGGGGTATGCCGCCGCTGCCTGTGTATTTTCTTCGTGTTGCCTGCCCCAGACTTCCGCTGTTCCAGCAGCTCGCCCTGGACCGGCCGCCAGTACCACGCTGGCTGCCGATGATAATACGAGGCGATGGCTGGGCCTGCCGTACCTGTCGCTGATGTGGTTCCCGCTACTGCTTGGCTGTCCCTTCTGTGTTTACCGCTGCCGCTGTTCCTGCCGCTCCTGAGCTGGTTGCTGTTCCTGTCGCTCCTGGTTCCTGCGCCTGTCCATGCTGGTCCTGCCATGGTGTGTCTTCCCCAGTCCCAGGTCCTTCCGGACAGGTGCAGTCGGGCCGTGTGGCTTCGGCAATAGGCCCGACTCCGGCCTGGATGGAGGGCCTGACGACTGTCCTGCGTGAGCTGACGAAGAAGAGGAAGGTGTCATCTTCGTTTCTGTTGCTGCCTCTTCCCCTTCGACTTCTAAGGCCCATAAGCCGAAGAAGAAGAAGGCTGCCTCCCCCCCCTAAGAAGTCTCCTTCGGGAACTTCTAAGGGCCCGTCCCACCTCGGTGGGACGGGGGGTCCTTCTGCTGGTCCTCCTCCGCTCCTTCGGGAGGCGGGGCCCGTCTCCCCTTCCGTAAGGAAGAGATAGACGGGGACCAGAGGAGTATCGGTTAGCTCTGGTACTTCCTCGCCTGGTGCTAGCGGCGATGCCGCTACGCCAGGTTCCGGCTCGGTCTCTCGTTCGCGGGAGATCCCGAGTGTACGCTCTCCCTCGGGAGACCGTGCAGCCAAAGTTTCGGCGCCAGAGTTCGCTCGCGCCAAGACGGCACGAGCAGAAGGCTGGCGAGAACCGCTCAGGTGACTCTCGCCAGGCCAGCGCCGCTCTCGCGCGACCAGCTGGTAACCGGGTTTTGTTTCCCCCTAAGAAGACTCCTTCGGGAACTTCGAAGGGCTCGTCACATTCCGGTGTGACGGGGGGGTTCTTCTGCTGGTCCTCCTGTTCCTTCGGGAACGGGGTGGGGCCCGTCTCCCCTTCTGAGAAGAAGAAGAAGACGGGGACCAAGGGTGTGCTGGCTACCGCTGGTACTACGCCTGGTCTTGGCAGCTCTGCTGCTAAGCCAGGTACCGGCTCGGTTTCTCGTCCGCGAGAGAAGTTCCGAGTGTACGATCTCCTTCGGGTGACCGTGCAGCCAAAGTTAAGACGCCTGAGTTCGCTCAGCGTCATGACCGAGGCAGCGGAGCAGAAGACTGTCGAGAGCCGCTCAGGTGACTCTCGCCAGGCCAGCGGCCGCCGCTCTCAGCAGCGACCAGCCGGTACCTCGTGGACGTGACGGTCTCTGACCGGCCACGGGTTGAGGCTGGGAAGAGGCCCCCCATCCCCCTCGACCGACGGTACCAGCCTCGGCTGGTACCAGCGGTTTGACGTGCCGCGAGGTACGCTCACCGGTCTCACGGCGAAAGCGAGCTCTGCAGGTCACCTGACCGCCGCTCCCACAGGGACCGGGCGGATACGGTGACCAGCAGCAGCTCGTCTGACGCACGGGACCGGGGTCGACGTGCTCAGTCGAGCCGCTCGCCACAGGTGAGCGGCACGGCAGGCCTGCAGATCGATCCCCACCGCGGTTGGTGATCGGCTGCAGCCCCCCACGTACGCTGGTCCTGCCAGCGAGCGGGGGGGGGGGAGCGTCAGGTCTGTCTCTCCACTACCTTCAACTTCCTCAGGGCTACACCGGGAAGAGGCGAGGTAGCTAGGAGTGATCGTGAGAGGTACGCCGCTCACGATCCCTCACGACGCCCGCACGTGCCTCCACGTATGTCTTAGGACCAACCAGGACGTACGCGCAAGTGATTGGAGGCGACCGTACAGGGGGAGAGGGGGTAGCGTCAGTTCTGTCTCTCCAGATACCTTCAACTTCCTCGGCATACGCCAAGGGAAGAGCGAGGTATATAGGAGTGATCGTGAGAGATGCGCCGCTCACGATCCCGTCACGACGCCGCACGTGCCAGGTTGGTCTTTTTTTTTTAGGACCAACCAGGTACGTAACGCCGCCAAGTGATTGGAGGTCACCGTCAGGCGGATCTGTTGCTGGTCCTTCTATTCTTCGGAAGAGAGGAGGGTCCTGGGAGCTGCTCTTGTTGGAGGGAACCTGGGACGGTCCTACTCCTCAACCACGCTTGGATGTAACTTCCTGAGTAAGGATTCAGAGTAACTTTACCCAGGTTATTGCACTGATTCGTCAGCACAACGACCGGGGGGAAGGATCGCCGCTCCCACCAGCAGAGCCCATGTCTCTGCTCGAGTCGTTTTGGGGCCCGAGAACCCAACCCAAACCGACGGTGGGTATGCCGCGATCGGAGCTTACCGATTCTGTCTTGAACCAGAGTCTCTCGTCTCCGACAAGAAGCTCTCTCAGTTCTGGCCGTCGATCAAGCTACTTCCACCTCCTCTACTGCGACAGCGGCGTTTCTACGTGTCTTCGGACACCGTATTTAAATACTCCTTCGGTCCTCCTGAGAGGTTTCGACCTCGACGAGGACTGTGGAATGAGTCGGAGGACGGTATCGGCTCTCTCCTGTCAGGTGTCGATCAGCCCCACCCAGACGACGTTCACAGTGGCGGCAGACCCTTACCTACAGTGAGAGTTCGTAACCCTCCTCGGGGGAAAAAAACGTTTTCTCCTGACGATACGTTTTGTTTTCCCAGACTCTGAGAGGCCCATCGCCGCAAGGCGATGGCTGCTCCTACTCTTCTCCAACTGCTAGTTCCACTGGGAAGGAACGAGCGAGTAATCCCAATTCCTCCCCCATTCCCTCTCTCCTTACGGCTACGAGGGAAAGGGGGGGAAGGATCCTACAGAGATTTCTCTGTAGGATCCACGTTGGGGACTGCGCTACCATGGGGGGACCTTCGGGGGGTCCTACCTGACGTAAGCCCCGGTCGTTGAGGAGGGATCCTGCCCCATTCTCGATTTATACGGGAATCGAGAGGACCACCAGCCGATATCGTTTGACGAATTCGGTGGGGGTGTTTCGCAGACTGCTTAGAATTCTACATACCATTTCTAGCGCATTCAGAGTGTTTAGAGTTTTCTTACGATCTCCAAACACCCTTAGGCGAGACCACGGCCAAAGTGAGCGAGACGAGAATCCCCGATATGTGTTTTACACGATATCGGGAGAACCTCGCCTATGCTTCGAATTCCTGGAATTTCTAGCATTAGGAAGAAGACCCGCTGCGAAAGAAGACATCTCACAGTAGGGCGACCAACCTGGAATAGAGGCAAGACTGACGGGAATATCCAGTTTGGCTGGAACTATCGTCTTAGTATTCTGTTCACCATTGAAGCTTTCCTTCGAGGAAGACTTCTCCTTCACTCTCTTTAATAGAGAACGAAGGTGGTCGATCTCCAATCCTTATTTTGTTTTCTTGAAGGAAAGAATTTAGGATGGAGATCGTTGTTCAGAATCCTACAAATATACTACGTATATTAAACCTCGCGACATGATTCTGCTAAGCAGTTGAATGGTCCGAGGGGTAGGCGCATATCCTGGTTATTCTACGGATTGCGACTTAGACGAAAAGTATTCTATTGAACTGCAAACCCGGGTTGCCTGCAACCTCCCAGGAGTTTCCAGTTTCAATTTTATATACTTATGGTGTTGTCACAACAACACCATTTTAGCTTTTATATTTCACCGAAATTCGTTTCGCTAAATAATTGCTCGAGGCATATCTTTTTATGCTCGTGGTTCTAGCCGAGCATTCCTTCGTGGAAAGGATTACTTGGCAACTCAGGATGACGTCAGCGACAGCTACTGCGTATTGAATTGCCCGAGGCATTTCAGTATCAGCTGCCGCTTTGAGATAGACGGTTGTTTATGTCTTTCTCACCTGCTTTGATTGAATAACAACCGTATCTCTGCCCAACAATCACGGACTTAAGTCTCTGATTAACGGGGATTCTCGCATCATGAATGACCATCTACTGCGAGAAACGCTAGTATTCATCGTCTTCGGTAATTGCGAGAATTTTAAACAAAAGAGAATCTATCGACTCTCATCTTTCTGTTTTACCGCACGGTAACAGAATTCTGTAATAATCTCTTGCTGCATCGTATCCCGATAATGGCGAATGATTTTTTGCGAATCTGAGTTTGTCCTCAAAAGATCTTGTATTCGGAGGTGTACATTGTTCATTGTTCACCCCTGGATAGCAGATGTATTGAAAGACATCGCCTACTCCCACCCCACCTGCCAGCTCTACTTCCAAACGTTCAGCCCATGAGAAGCAGTTTCTTCAAGCGGCTCTCCCTGTGTTCCTGTGTTTCATTACTGAAGAACGCCACGCTTTCATTGCACAACGGACAGCAATGAAATGGCGGTTAGCGTTTTCAGTCATTTGTAAGCACAGGTTTAGAATCTTGAGATTTCCTTCTCTCGATTCAGCTGGAAGACGTAGGTTGCATTCATTGCCTACCTTCGTCTTCAACGTCACATAGTGTTGTTTCTTTACTCCTTAAGCTGAGATTCAACGTCTATGAGATTTTCTTGCCATCAGGGACCTCGGTCTTTTGAAGGCAATTGACTTTCGCCTTTTGAGTTTATGCATTAAGAGAATCATCGCCGCGCCGTCCGGCATCGGTGACTAACAAATATTTTATTTGTTTGGTCTCTCAGCATAACTCTTTTGAAAGGGCGAAGGTCACGTGACTTACCCGGATGCTTGGACAACTTGCCTCTACTGATTCGAACCAGTCAGTCGGCAGCTGTCAGAGCGTCCGAGTCAGTTACGAACTATGCTGTGGACTTAGTTCGGTTGTTCACCAGAGCAATCATTACTTCGTCTTAATAGCTTGTCAGTATGAGTACTGTACATAACCAAAGTCGAGAAGAGGGATAGGTCATACGACTATTCCCTTCTTTTCGTCTTAGGTAACTGCATGACTTCTCTTGAGAAGTCAAGCACAAAGGGATGGGGATTTGTGACGCTCGATTTCGTACCGATCTTCGTAGCGAAGACTCAGAAAACCCTTCGGTAACTGACGATTGGTTCGAGTCCTTCACAATACCCTCCCTAATGGACGTACACGCCTCCGATACCGAAGGCTATGCTGCTTTGGTCCTGTGAAGGTGCGACGGAGCTGTCTGAAGAAACTCGACACCCAGGATGAGTGTGGACGCCTCTTCGCATCTCATCATTCTCTCGCGTTCCCGCAAGAACTTCTCCGTGGCGCAGGTAATGAAGGCAGGCGCCTGTCCAACCGGACCGCATGCACCTCCTTCTACCTTCAGGATATTGCCCCACAGTTCCTTGGATCTTTTTACCTTGGGAACCGTGGTGGTTTGCTCAACACGTTGTGTAGTTAACCAACAGACCCTCGCAGGCTGAACAGCATCGAGTCCTGGTGTGACCGTAAGAATGGATGAGGAATGAGAGTGTGACTGGCTCCTCTTCCCATCTTTTTCTTCCCTCTACCTTTGGGTAAGGGACACGGTCCGTCCACCCTGCTGGGTAAGGACGAGATACAGGTGAGCTACTCATAGAGCACCATCCTATCCCTTTCAGTAGGGATAGGAGTAAATATCCACCACTTCCTCCAACAAGGGGGAGGAAGTGGATGCCAAATTGAGA